>NC_049912.1:14755144-14863664 GCF_001411555.2 Juglans regia
TTTTACTTTCTATTGTATTATTATACTTTTTTATTGGTGAAGCCAATATTTGAGTATTTCTTTGATTAAACTTGATGACTTCAAAAGGGGATATTCTTCATAAACGACTTGATTATTTTCTTCTTTAATCCATTGATTTGTAGTCCTGTTTATGGTTGATAATTGGTTTGATTTATAGATTTCAAACTTTGTAAAGAAATGTATATTAATTTGTATTCTTTCTAGATACTCGTAATATTTTTGTTGAATATAATTTCTTTCTATTTTTTTAAAGGTCAAGAAAACTACTAATCTTATGTGACTATTTCCTTCTTTCTTATAATCTTGTTTGAGATTTTCTTTATTAATCTTAAATTATTCTTTATTCAGGGTGTATATTTGGGTATTATCTCCAATTACTTGTGAATATGTTGGAAAGAATGTACATTTTCAGGATTATGAGAGGTGAATACCTTATCTGGATGATGAACAATATATATTGGTGTATCAATAATATTTCTGAAAATAATTTCCTGAATCTGTGTATCTAGATTCTGGGATTTGGTGTCAAAATTTTGAGATTTATTCCAATAAATTGATGTAAGAACAGATCTGGGTGTATGATAACTAGAAGGTTCTGAAGAATAATAATGTGATAAAAATCTTTTAAAAAGTTGAAAAGCAATTTAGACTGTTCTATCCATTTTTTTTATCTATATATTTAAGTTCATCTTAAGAATTATTTTCTATCTTAGGTAATGGAGTAATGTTCTCTAATTGCCATTCGTCAGGGAGAGTTATTTGATTCCAATTAATTTATTTATGAATTTGTAAACTAGAGTTTTGTGTACTAGATTGTAATAATAATGTATATCTTTTTGGACTAGTAATAAGAACTTGTGGTTTTAATGTTATTTTCATCAGTTTATAATAGATCCTATATACTACTGTTAAAGGATGTGATCCTTTCATCATATGATAACCATTTGTTTTAATGCTTAATGTTAAGGCATGTAAGATACTAGTATCAAATAATGAAAAAGAATAATTGGGATAACAATTAAAATAAACTGGACCTTGGAACAAGCTTGATTCTACCATGCCAAGTAATGAATCATGAAAATTATAGTGTCTTCCATCCTTTAGACAGAGTAATACTGAGGTGTTTAATCCATTTCTAGTGAGTGGTTTTATAGCTACTTGTACTAACCCAATATCTATGAAAGAATATTTCTATTATTTGTGATGTTTGATAGCTTCCTTTATTAATAGTTATAATGATTCATAATTGTTATTTAAGCTAATGGTTTTTTCTATCGTTTTAAGAGTATAATTTGTAAGAAATAATAATTTAGAATAAAAAGTATAATGTTTGTATATTTGATTTTTTGGAACATTAGGAATTGTCAAATCTTGTAAATTTCTTTTTATATCTATTATATTATAATCTTCTTGGTTGATGTTATCAGGTTCTATGAGGATATTAGTAGTGGATTCATTAGGTTTAAATAAAGAATTCATTGAAACATGTTTTTAAAGCAAAGATTTCCTATATTTAAAGATAAATAAGTAGATTTAGAACTTGAGGGAACACCACCGGGACAACCCTTAAAGCTCTTCAGCATAAATGGGCTGACCAACGGGTTTTTCATGGCTTACCAACACAAGCTTCCCAATATACTTCATTTTCTTTTTCTATAGGTTATCTTTGTTAAAGATATGTATCAATGACTTTTTTTTATTTTTTATAAAGCAAGGATACTCAAATGGTTTCTTACACTTTGTAACAACTCGATCCTAAGATTATGATATAAGATAAGTTTTATGTATTTTTATATATTTTATTATTATTATTGTTATTATCAAATTTTACATTTATTATTTTGTTATTTATATTATTGGGTTAGGTGAAATATTTTATGGCACCCAAGCCCTTGAAGTCAGGAATCAGTTTCCACGTTAGGCTCTTGCCATTTTCATGCTCATGCATGTCTCTTTTCCTCTAGGTCTCCTCTTGACTCATCATATATATATATATATATGTATACGCGGCAGCTCTACTGCATGAAGAAACCTCACGCCACAAACCAAGAACTATTTTCAAGCCTTTACCCAGCCACGCAATTTCGTAGCATCAGCGCTGCTCCTCCCCTTGCAGCAACACCACCATCACCCACGTTCCTCCGCGGTGACTCCATGCTGCTCAGAACACTCCGATGCCACCACCAGCCACCTTAGAAGACACCGGACCATCCCCAGCCGCGAAGACACGCTGCAGCAGCCACGGACATGATGGCCGAAGCCTCTGTTTCGCTTCAACGGTAGCCACCTAGAGGGAAGTCGAACCACCAACCAGCCACCACAGAAACCGCCGACCAGCTCTCTCCCGTGGCACCTACTCCTTTTCCGACCGCCGCCAGCCTCTCCTTTCTGTTGTTTCGGTAGTTTTCGATTTACAGAACACCAACATACACACACTCTCTCTCTCTCTCTCTCTCTCTCTCTCTCTCTCTCTCTCTCTCTCTCTCGGTGTCGCACCACCACAGAGTAGTCACTAGTTGCGCCGCCGTGACCCCCGCTTGTCGCCTGAACCATCGCGCAGCCCATCTCCGTCGCATACCCTCTCTCGGTGAGCCCCTGTATCTCTCGCATGGTTTTTGTTTCGTTGCTCTGTCCGTGTGTTTCAGCTTTTTAGTTTTTAAGGAAACTCTGTTTCACAACGGGCCATTTTGGGTTGGGCTTAATTCAAGTGGACTTATGTATTTTGGGCCAGGTTGTAATTTTACAGATTCTAGTGATCTTTAAATAAACTTATATTTTAAATTGAGTTTGTTCTTATATTTTATTTCAGCAACAGTTTTAGTAATTTCTATTGGACTTAATATTTTTAAAGGTTAGTTTTTAATTAAATAAATATAATAGTTAAAGATTCATTTTATAAGAAAGTGTTTAAAGAATTGGAAATACATTTTAAAGTATACTTTTAAGTCTAATATTTTAGTTAATATTTCTTTTATCAATTTAGCAAGATTTTAATAAAATTACTATGTTAAGAATTTAATGGAATTTATTAGATTTCTTATAAGAGTTAAAAATTACGTTGAGAAATGAAACTTATTTTAAGAATTGAAGTTTTATGAGGTATTTAAAATATAGCCCAAGTATTCTTCTAAATTATAATATGTTATTAGTAGTTGAGTAATTTAAATACTAAGATTTATTGATTATAGTGTTAAACAAAAGATTTATTTGACTATCTTTTAGATTGTGAATTTGATTAAGTCGGATATTAGTACATGTTGTTCCTAGACAGATTTAGTGATAGTTAATATTATGTATAGGTGTCGAGCTACGAAGTGAGATTCAAGAAGAAACGTAGCGAGGTAAGTAATTTGATCATAAATTAGGATCGTCACAGTTAGCCTATATGTATGTATTATTCAAGCCAGTTTATTGACAGCCATTATTTATGAATCGCTTATGTCATATGCAAACATGTCATCCAGCATAGCATACGATCATGTCATTCCGCATCATGTTTCAGATTTAGAAATTATAATTATGTATGTATTATGTCATGCATCTCATGTGTATAAGACACGTAAGCCATCTTAAATTCAAGTGTAAGATAAGATCAGATCAGTTAATAAGATGGTCATTCAGATGCATGGTACTAATGCAGTTCAGTTTCAGGGTGGTGTGCAAGCCACGAACTCAGTCGTGGTCCACCATAGTATGCTAGAATACTATCAGCGGTTCCCCTTGCTGCAGCGGGATGTGGGGCCGGTGCACAACCTTGCACACAGGGTTAAGTGTGTTGGCCAGTCAGATCAGTTAGTTAAGTCAGATAAATCAGTCATACATAGCATAAGCATTAACATGAACAATCATAATTTTTTAAGCTCAGCATGAAAGTTCTTATGAAAATCTTATGTTTATTACGTTTACGTTGTGATAGATTTCTTACTGAGTCATCGACTCATTTTAGTTTGTTTTCATGTTTTTAACCACCCAGGTGAAGATGATGATTATGAACAGGCATGCCAGGAGTAGTTTATTGACACCCAGGTTAAAATGATCTTTTCATTCCTCTATTGCAGCTTGTCTACTTTGAGATATATGATATTTAGTTATTATTAATGTATAGTCTTATCTCATTAATTGTTGTTTTCTCTTAAGATCTTTTATATTATTCATCATATTTTCTAATTCAAATCTTAAATTATAATCTAGACATTTTAAATCATAAAGATCACGATAACTAACACTATAAGTGTAACAGCCCGTTAGAAATTCATTGGTGGAATTTCTATTGACTTTAGGAATCTCGTGAAAATTCATAAGTTTTTACGAATCGACCAATCGCTTAGGTTTTAGTCTGTCATTATGATCAGTGTTATCAATCACTATGGTGCTAGATTTATGATTTTATTTATTTGAGATAGTTAGAAGTGTCAGAATGAGTTATGGTCTATGCCATTAGACTCAGTGTTTTATTTAGGATTTTATGGTGCAATAACTTATTTTCATAATTTCGGACGAAATGTCCGTTGGAAATTGTGAAATTATTTTTAGGGGCACTTCGGGGTTGAATTTCGGTGAACAATTTTCACTATAGGTTAATATGAATATTTAGAATTTTTTAGTACTAAGTTTATTATGTTTTTTTTAGAGTGAATAGTAACCTCGATAAGCGCATCCATTGCAGTGTTTTCAAAATTATAGTGTGGAATGTCCAAATTAGGTTAGAGAAGTTTTATTTGGACACTTGGCAAGATCTTAGCCACACATAGTAAATGGTATTAGACACTTGGCACAAAGAAGAACCATTAGATAGATTTGTGATGGAATCAAGGTGTGGGATCATGCCACCTAAGCAAAGCTGTGTTTCATCTGTTCAACCAAATTGTGTCAGACCAAAGAGGGTTTCAACCCTAGCAAAACCCTAAATGGTTGGAATCCAATTGAAACCCCAAAAGCTTGGTTGAAACCAAAACCCGAAATGGTTTTTCCAAACCCTAAAGTTGGCCTCCAAATCTTTTTTAATCTGATTTCTAGCATTGTGTTTAATCACTTGATTAAATCACTTTCACATGCTATTAATTAATCAAATCCTTGTTATGACATCATTATTCAACCTTTTAAACCTTGGGAATTTGATTGGGCCAAGAAAAATTGGTTTTGGGCTTGATAGCATCTCAAACCCTAACCAAACCCCCTTTAAACCCCAAATTGAAGCCCTCTTGGTGGGGCCCACCAAGGCCTACAAAATTGGCCACCTTGGCATAGCTTCTTGGAGAAGTTTCCTCCCCCACATGGCAGACCATCCACTGCCATTGGCTGCACCCAATAGTGCCTTGATGTGAAGGAGAAATCCACTCCATCAACCTCCATCTTTCACAGCTGCTGCAAGCAGTCTCTGCCCCTCACTATTCTCCACTTTATGTCACATAGCCATCTCCAATCAAGGGTCATTCCAGCCCAAAACTTCCCCCTCCCGGAGTCTATAGTCGTGCAAGGCATTTTTCATTCCATTTTATCACTTCTTTTCCCCCGTTCTTAGAGAAAAACCCAAAAGAGCTCTCTCAGGCAGATTTTTGGGACATTTTGCGTGGCCATTTATGACCCATTGTAAGTATTTTTGCACGATGATTCCTTCACATAAGTTGTTCATCTTTGAGTCTAGTTTTCGTGGATATCTTATTAGTCTCATTCCATACTTATTTTATCGGTCAAAAGTATTTTTAACCATAGAAAGGTCATTCTGGGCGTGAAACTGGAGAGTATGTTATGTTTTGGAAGTTTTGACCAAGCTAATGGACATATCTTGGTCCGAAAATTTTATGGAGTGTTGTTAACATGTGTTTGTGAATTTTCATTGAGTTTTTGTTGCATGAATAAAGCTTTTGATGATAGATTTTCTTAGAGTTAGAAACTTGAAAACTGGAAGTGGAAAAACAGTTTCTGTTTTGTGAAAGTTTGAATATTTCGTGGTTTAATCTTATTCCAAAGGCTTTGATATTTTTATATGATGATCCTAAGCCTCTTATATACATTTTAGGATGTTATTTCGAAGATTTTAAGTATTAGTTTTAAAGATATGATTTTCTATGCAAGAGGATTTCGGTTAGGCCTAAACTTTGATGTTTTTGAGTTAGATCCATGTTTTATTAAATTTTAGCCATGTAATTTTAAGTTTGATGGTTGGATCTTCTTTAGGACACATTTTTAAACCATGTGATGTGTTAGTTTGAAGATCACATTTCTTTAAGCCATGAATCAAGAGATTGATCAAAGTTAGTTGGGAAAAACAGTTTCTGTTTTGGACTAAGTTTAAAACCAAAAACTCCAAGTGTTGTTTTGTGATTTTTGGTGAGTTTGGTTTGATGATTTAAAGCATGTTTGATCTTATGATGATGTTATGAATATGTTAGAAGTAAGATTTGATTTTTTGGAATTCTTGGAGATGTTTTTATTAAGGTCAAAACTTGTGATTTAAGGTTTACTTTTTGTTAAAAAGTTTGGTGTTGATGATTAACTTTTTTTAATGGATATTTTAAGTGTATTTTTAAACTTAGGATAGGAAGATCCTTGTTGCAAAATTTTGGTTTAATCATGGGTTTTGAATATGGAAGAAATTACAACCAAAATCAAGAGAAATGGTCTATGTAAGTTTCGGCCATAGTGAGTTTTTCATAGTTGTGATTGGTTTTAAATTTTTCTAAGTTGATATTTGAGTTTGGGCAAAATTTACATGAGGAATGTAAATTTTGGTAATTTTTGGAATTAGGATGTCAAATCCTTAAGTTAGATGTAAAATGGTCATTTGCCCACATGTAGAGGATAAAATGGTAATTTTACTCTAAGTTGTCTCTTTTCACATTTCTAATTATTAATAATTAATTTCTAACTTTTAGAATACCCTCTTACAGTTCCTCGTGTCTCGCGCTTTATTCTAGTAGAACGTGACGATCGAGGTAAGTTAGCTTTTAACTTACTATCAGTTTAATATGTATGAGTGATAAGTAAGGGAACTAAATTGTATGTATGCATGTTATCATATGTGCCATGCCAAGTCATTACATATTTATCTGTTGCACAGAATTTATTCTGTCATGAATTATTCATCTGTTACATAATATATTCTGTCACATATTCCTATACATTACAAGTATGTCATGCTAAGTTAAGTATGCCATCTGTTACATATATTTCATGTCATGTAATATTCACTGTCACATGTTAAGAAATGTTGTCTGTTATATGGTATGTCATATTACGAAATGTTGCATGTTACATGTATGCCATGTTATGAAATGTACACTGTTACATTTATGTCTTGAAGTATGTCATGTCTGTCATCTTACGTTCATGTCACGTTATGCTACGTCAGGACTTTTGTCTTTTATGTCACGTTCACGTTCATGTTACGTCACGTTACAAAATGTCATGTATGCCAGTTAAGTTATTCATGTCAATCACGACCCTAAGCGCTAGGATGGGGTAATATCCTAATGGAACTCCTTTGTTCACGCTGGAGTGTCTAAATAGGTGTGAAATTCCCTGGGTTGACGAAGTACAGTCAACAGGTTGCGAATGGGGCCTAATTAGCTGGTCACCGGAGCGCGCCAGACACTAACGTCGATGGTGCCACACATTATGTTACATGTGTCCACAGCAAGTGTGGTACAAACAAATAAGTCATGGGGCCACAACAACTGTGGAGCATGAAGTATGGGGCCACAACAACTGTGGAGCATACACTACGTGAGACACAGCAATTGTGACACGTAGAATACGTGGGGCTACAACAACTGTGGAGTACGTATTAACGCACTCACAGCTGGTATAGAAACCTGTGATGTGATGCGGTAATCGACAGGGACACATGGCTCAAAGGGACCTGTGTAGAACTCATACGATCACTTTAATGATTAAGTCTATTGAATAAGATTTCAAGTTCATGTATTTCACGTTCAAGCCATGTTTCAAGTTCACGTTATGTTATGTTCAAGTTTACGTTCACGCAATCATGGTAATCCCATGAGACAAGAATATGTTTCACGTTTATGTTATGTTATGTTCACGTTTACGTTATGTTCCAAGTTCACATTTATGTTATGTCATGCTCATATTCATGTTCAAATTATGCATGTTCACGTTCATGTTATGCTTCAAGTCCATGTTATATTTTAAGTTCACGTTCATGCTATATTTCAAGTCCATGTTATGTTTCAAGTCACGTACATGCTATGCTTCAGTTTCAGTTTAAGTTATGCCAGTTATGTTATGTTGTATGTCAAGTTATGCTATGATTACTTATGATTTGATTATGCATTCATACTTTTAGTGTCATGCATGCATCATTAACCTGTGTGGAAGTTTTCTATTAACTTGCTGAGATTTGTAATCAAATCTCACTGTGGTAGTCCCAACTATCATTCCCCCCGAATGGTAGATTTTGTTATAGGATCTGAAGGAGAACCGGGAATCGACCAACTGGAAACGGTTGACTAAGCGACGGTGCGACGTAGATGGTAGTACAGTAGTTACCTCAAATTACTACTTGTATTTGTGGAGTTCAATCTCCAGCACTCTTTTGATCAAAACCATATGGACTATTGTTGTGATCTTAGTTATTTAACATGTCATTAAGTATGAAGTATATTTTAAGTATTTGGGATATTTCAATTTGGTGCATAGTATTGCTAAAGAAAGAAAGAAATTTATTATCCGCTGCGAATATTGCATAATGCTAGATGCATGTTAGGAACATTGCATCTTATATGTCATGAACGGGGGCAAGTAACCTTATGTTGCATGTCCCGATGCTTCAGATGTCTATCCGATCCCAAGCGGAATCTGGGGGCGTCACAATAAGCATAATAATAATCCATCATAAAATATAACAAAATAACAAAATAATATAAATATAATAGCCAATGGCTCACGTATCCCAAGTATATATATATTAATAATAATTATAGGCGCTATAACCAGCCATTTGCATAATAGATTTTGGAGAGTAAGTAAGACAGACTAGAAAGTTTGGACGAGAGAAGAGAAGGCTTCAGATGAGAGATTCTAAATGTCCTTCCTTCTTTACAGACTCCTTTATATAGACACTAGAACAGTCCAGAACAATAATTCTAATAATACATGCTTATCTTCTTTCGTCAATTATTAACACGTGAAGGTGAACATACAAAGTCATTTGTCGTTTTCCTGGACATTAATCTTAGGCAGTGACAATAATTTGATATGAACAGTGTAGACAATAATTTGAGATGAATAGTATAGACAAAGTTCTTTGTCTTTACTCTTTTGAAGAGAATATTTTTGACGACTTCCATCTGCTATGCTGACTAAAAGTATTAATAATTTTCTGGAATTACATAATCTGAGGATCATAATTTGCTAATCCCATATCGAATAGGTCTTGAGAATCCATCAGATGTACTGGATGGTAGGGTGAGTAGTCTTGAGAAGGAGATGCCAAATTGCACTTAGAAGGAGAGATCTGTTGAAAAGGAGAGGCCTATTGGACTAGTGATAATGCAGGTTGTTGTAATTGAGATAATCTGACTGGATGTTATACATCTTCTTCATCATCGCTATCTAAGACTTGTGACATTGCTTCAACTAATTTTTTCAAATCTTTCTTACTTGTAATTGATACTAATTGTGCCTAAAATCTACTCCACTGGACCAGAATTTCTGGACCTTTGGTAATTTTTGGAAACATTTTTAAGACATGATCATAATTGTATTTTTTCTACCATTTGATAGAGACTTGGTGAGCTAAAAATATAATATTTTTGAGAGGGATGAGGTTTGATAACATATTCTCATTTCATAATCCAATTTAATTTTGTTTTGAGGAAGAAAAGAAGATGTGGTGGACAATACTTTATGGAGATTGGATAATCATTTTGCGATGAAAAAATCTGAAAGCATTCTTAGAGAGGGAGATGAGGGAGAATATGTTCGAGTCCATAATAATCTCATCATAGTAAAAACCATTTTGGGAGTGTTTTGATTTCTTGTAATTTGTCAAAGTGAAGGAACCACAAATGACCTAAATTCTTGTTTTGTTTTAAAAATACTTTTGTCCATACATGCTAGTAATTATAATAATCATAAAACGACAGATAATAAGGATGAAAAAACTTTCTTGTTAAATAGGAATTTTTTCCCATTGTTCCAAAGTGAGAACCTGTTTAATGGTAACTTTATGAAAGACAATAATCGGATATGCAGGTGGAGAAAGTTGAGTTTGAAAGGAATAAGAGATCTCAGAGAGAATAATTGAATTTGTGTCTACTAATATGAATTCATAAAAATGTTGGATTTTCTTAATGTTTTGTGAGACATAATGCTAATCTGACAAAAGAAATGCATCAAATAATTTTTGAGAATCAGACAAGTGTTGAATTTCAGACTTGATGGGGAAGACTGGTTGCTAGTGAGATTTAATGATAATAGAAGATGTAGAAGACTGAGATAATAATGGAGGATTAACAATTTGAGAATGAGAAGAGGAAGGAGGGGAAACAACTTTGAAATATGTTGGTAATTTTGGAGAAGTTAATGGTGAGAATGAATTGTAAGATGATCTAATATTTTATGGTAATGTCCTCAATACTGTATATGGTCTTGAAGTTGCAGAAGGACAAGGTGAAGGATAGGAGGATATGGTGGCCGTGCATAAGAATATTTAGACTTTACATTTGACTTTGAAGATGACATGATTTTCTCTGTAAAAATTCTCAGGATAGAAAAGCATGAAGAGAATTAGATTCTCCTTTAATATGTTCAATATCAAAATAAAAAATACTTAATATAGCTTGCCCTCCAGCAAATATTTGTTTAGCATATAGGTTTTTCACATCTTTAATCAAAACTTCCTTAGCTGATTTACAATGTATTCTAAATAAAAACTTTTGATTCAACAATTCATCCTAAAATTTAGAAATGCATAATACAATACTTAAATTTTTTTTAATAGTATTATAATTCTTTTGGGCAGGATTTCAACATCCTGAATGGAATCGAACAATCTGTTCCGAATCAATTGATAATTTTTGTTTCATAATTCTTCTGTAACTAAGATCAGAGGCATCGATTTCAACAATTTTAAAAATATGGGGGGATGAGAGTGCTAAGCATGATAATTTTTTAACGTGAGCCTTAACTTGTTTTATAATATTTGTATATTTTTCTGCCCATGGAGGTGAATTCCTTTTTAATTTTTTAAATAGTAGTTTACATAATGGCCAAAATGATTGATAAAAATCTGCAACATAATTGAGACTTTCCAGAAATTTTTGTAGTTGTTGCTTATCTTTTTTTTCATCCGAGAGTTTATCAGCAAATTCTATCATTCCACTAATTGGTGTAATTGTTCCTTGATAGATATCATGTCTAAGAAATCTAATTTTGTTTTGAAATAATTTTATTTTTGGTGATGGAACAACTAATCCATTTTGTTTAATAATTTGAACAAAAGTATTTAAATGTTTTCAATGTTGTTCAATGGATGAGTAAAATATTAATACATCATCTATATAAATTATTGAAAAATGAGTGAAATGAGTAAATATTTCATTCGTAATATTTTGAAATTTACTATGAGTATTTTTTAACCCGAATGACATAACATTTCATTCATAATGTCCAAATGGAACTTTGAATACTATTTTATAACGGTCTTTTTCAACAATTTGGATTTGTCAAAATCCACTCTTCATGTCAAATTTTGAAAATAACATAGGATTATAAAGTCAAGATAATAAATCTTTTTTATTAGGAATAAGGTATCTAATCCATTGTAATACTTTATTTAACGGTTTATAATTAATGACTAGCCGATGGTCTCATCTTTCAAATTCTGCCTGTTTTTTAACATAAAAGGCAGCATAACTCCATGGTGACTTACTTTTCCTAATTAATCAGTTTTTTAATAAATCATTGATTTATTTTTACAAAATTCTAATAATTCATTATTCATTTGAATTAGTCTAGCTTTAGTTGGAATATTCTTTTCAAAAAATCCCTTTTCATAAGATAATTCAACTATATTTTGTTTTCTATTCCAAAAAGCATTAGACAGGTTAGAGCATACTTCTTTTTCAATTATAGTTTTAAAATTATCAATTTTTTGAGTTAGTAACAAATATTTTAGTTGTTATTGAATTCTTTTATATTTTAATTCTTGTTTCAAGAAGTTTATTTGTTTTTCCTTTCTTTTAATTCTGTTTTTTGTTAAAAAATTAATTTATTTGGTTAATGAAACTTTCTTTAAGGAGTTAATTTCTTTTGATACATGAGGAAATAAGAATTTAAATTAAATTTCTTGTCCAAGTATTTTAGTAGAAATTCATTCTTCTGTTGTAGGAAAATGATAAAGTAAGGCAATGAATGAATTTCCTAATATTATTTTGGTGTTAATATTTTTTACTTAAATAAATTTTGTTTGAAAAAAAATTTCATTATTAGAAATATGTTAATTAGATAATTTATAATTTATGTTTAATTTTGTTCCATTAGTTTGGGATAATGTCCCTTTTGTTTTTTCAAAATATTTAGAAGGTATTAATCCTTCTTATATACAATTTAAATATGCTCCTGTGTCTAATAGGGCAATTGTAGTAAAAGAAAATTCTTGATTAATAGAGACTATTACTTCAGTATACCATTTTTGAAAATTTATCCTATTAAGGATATTAATGAAATTGTCTGTTTTGTATTTTATAACTATTATTGAACAATCTCCTTGTTCTTTATTATGAGAATTATTTAGGTTTTTATATATTTTTAATAATATAATTTCTTGTAGTAATTGTTCATTTGAAACTTCTAGTTCAAGATTATATATTTTCAAATTTCTAATCTCTTGTTTTATTTCATTAATTTCTTATTGTAGATCTTGTATTGTAATATTTTGTTTTTTTGTTTTAAATCTTTCTACTATCTCTAAAAAATTATAAGTGCTAAAGAGGTTACGAAAGTGGTTTGATTGTTGAAAGTATCTTTTAGTTTTTCTAAGTAATATTTTCTTTCTTGTAGATCATTAATTTTGACTATTAATTCTAATATAATATTTTCTTGTTTTGAAAGTACATTAATGATTTTATTATAAATACAATTATTTTTGTCTAAACAATTGCAGACCTATACCTCATCTTCTTTGGATTTACTATCAAAAGATTGCTCCGAAAAACTTGATTATTTTAATTGATAAATTTATTCTTCTTCTGAAGGGCGTTACTCCTCTTCACTTGAATGTATTATAAAAATGCTTAATAATTTTCTTTTGATGTTTCAGATATATCTAATTCATTAATCTTTTGTTTGACTTTACAATTTGATTTATAAAGTCCAACTTTTCCACATTTATAACAAACAATTTATTTTTTTCTTTTTGTTAATCTTTTTCGGATCTTTTATTGGTTTATTATATCTGTTTATCTTTTGTCTTTTTATAAGGTTTTTTATATTTTCATTTTTTTTAAGAATAATTCTTATAAATTCTTTTTCCCTTTTTGTGTCTTCTTGAAGGACTAATAATGGAATATAGCAAAACTGTTTTCAAAGATACCTAATTCCTTTTTAGCAATTTTCTTTTCTTTATCCATCTGCTTTTTTAATCTTAAATCATTACGCATAATTAAACCAATTCTATTAATAGTAGTTATTATATTACCATATGTGAGATTAATATAATCAATAGTATCATCTGACTTTACTAATAATTCTCGTACTTTTTGAGCAAAGTAATATGAAGTCCGGTTATGAACTTTTCTTTTCAGTATGGTTGTTGACAGTCATTTTTTATCATAACTTTACTTAGAAATAATATAATATTATATAGTATATTGTTATATTATAATAATATAATATGCTAAATAATATATATTATTTAGTATTACTATATTAAAGTGTATATTACTAAATTAGATTATAAATAATATTCTTGATCCATAATATATTCACAATATATGACAACTATATTATCAATAATAATATATTATTAGATTATATAATATATAACAATTATTATATATTATATTATAAATTATATATTATTTAGTATAAATTATCAAAAATTTATTCTAGAAACGTTTGCACGTACAAATATAACGTTTGAATGTCTTGGGAATTAAGTGACGAATGTTCAAACATACAAATAGTAATGTTCAGATGGCTCTCTCGAGAATTAAGTGACGTTCGAATGTTAATGTTAGAATGTTCGAAAATCACGTGTATATAAGTTGCCGTCCAAACGCGAAATGACATTTCAGCAAAAACTAAAAAGCTCAAAACTGTCGCACTCCGTCTCTTCTCCATCGCCACCACACCACCGTCAAACGCTACCACAAACATCACAAAAGAGGCATGCATGCCTCTTTAACCCTTAGTATGTTTTTTTTTTTTTTTAATGTTTAATGAAGGTTTCGGTATGAACAGAAACCTATTGGTGGCCGAATTTTTATCTTGATTTTTCGGTCACCACGAGTTGCCAATAGCCAAATGGCTACCGTAGAAACCTTTCTTGAAGTGTATACTTCATTTCTACGGTGGCTTTTGGCCACTTTCATTGTGCTTGAGTTGTACGGTCGTTTAAACGTTACAGCTGTAAGTTCAAACGTTAGATCTTTCAAGTTCTTGAATGTTAAATAGGTTCGAATGTTAATCTTGTAACATGTGAGCGTTCTCTAGTATGTTTGAATGTAACGAAAGTACGTGCGAATGTGTATTTTACATTTAAACGTACGTTTGTAACGTTCGAACGTCAGATCGTTCATATTCTTGAATGTCACATGCATTTGAACGTTAGTCTTTTTACGTTCAAATGTTTATTTCACATTCGTTAAAATGTAAAACCTTTTCAATTCCAGAAAGGTCAGAAACATTCGAATAAATAGTTAATGTACATTTGAACGTCTTAACAAATACGTTCAAGAGCTTGCTCACGTTTGAATGTATTTGTTTTGTATGTTCGAATGTAGTAACTTTTTGTTTATTTTATTAATACTGTTCGAACATAGACCTGGTTTAGTTCAAATGTGTGTTTTCCAGCATCACGTTCGAACGTAACTCGTCTTACGTTGGAATGCTTAGCCTATAGGAAATTAACATGCGAACGTAAAGCCTAACACGTTCGAACGTAGAAGGATAATGTTCAAACGTATATTATTTTACATTCAAACGTTTTTCCTAAATAATTTAGATTACAGTACATAATATGCATCTATAGTACTAATGTTTTTTTTTTCTTTTTTTCTTTCAGGATATAGCTCATCTTTTGACTACTAGGAAACAGGGGAGGAAAGGAACTAGCCAGGGCACTACTCGGATCGGGGTTCGAATCGTTATGGTCGAGTGAGAAGTGCTGATCAAAGAGTTCAACGAGTTCAGATGGGAGCAGAAGAACCTCATAGACGTCTTCATTACAAGAGGCTGGAGCAGTATCTGCACATTAATTAATGGTTCGAGAGTTTTATATGGGGTTGTGCTCCATGCCTCAGGATGCATCCTCTCACACCGTGACTGTACGCGGTGTTCAGTTCGAGCTACTCGGGATCTGTCTCATAGCTGAGACATCTGTAGCAGTGGTAGGCACATCTACAGCAACTGCAGGCACATTTACATCAGTTGCAGGCACATCTGATGCAGATGTAGGCACTTCTACATTATCTACTGGCCCATTTGAGTCTAGGGCTAGAGATGTAGATAGGTCGAAGGTTGAGGGTACTGATCATGAGGCTGAGGATGATGACTGAGATGAGGATTTTTACATCCTCACTGGGAGAGACCGCACGCAGCTTGATAAGAAGAACTCTTTTAGCCAGATACAACTGCTGCCTTTTTTTCGCATGTTGCATCTTATTATTGTAACAAACCTAGATCCTATGGCACATAAGCCACATTCAGTCGAAATCGTGCACATCTCCTAGTACTAGTGGCATGTGGAAAGCCCATCGACTTGCCACTATTAATTTTTTAGAGGATCCGTTACAAGGCGAGTATCGTCTCTACAGATAACCTTCCATACGGAATCATCATCACCCGACTATTATTGGCCCAGAGAGTGCCACCCCAGGCGGAAGAGTGGCTGACAGAGCATATCAACCCCCTCGACATGACCATACATCGTCCGAGCATTGGATAGGGGAGGGGGCATGCTCAACGTCAGTATGGCCCTATAGCAAATCTTGTTCTTCTGACCTAGTCTGGGCCCGGTGTTTCTCTCCATATTGAGAGTATTAGTTAGACATAGCCTACAGGTACATCTGCAGGGGATGCATAACCTATTTGGATTGATGCTGTGATCTAAGATCTTACTGCACAAATCGACCGACAGATTGCGACTGTAGAGGAGACTGTTGCCGAGACTGCCCATCATGTAGATATTCTAAACGAGAAGGTCACAACATTGATTAAGGAGTTTTGCAGTACATGATTTGTGAACAACACGTTGATATGAATGTTGTTTACAAAATTTTATCATATTTTGTACTTAATTTTTATTATATGTAATAAATAATATTATATAATATATCTACTGCCTTTTGAATTTCAATTCTTAATCTTTTTTAATGTTAGCTTATCCAACTTTAATATTAAATCATTGCACTTCAATTCTCAGTCTTTTTTAATTTGAAATATCCAACTTTAATATTAAATCAATTAACGTTCGAACGTGAATCACTAACTTTCGAACTTTGGTGCCAAAAATTTACACGTTCGCATGTAAGTAGCCTCAAAGTTCGAATGTCTAGGGCTCGTTCGAACGTGAATTTGTATACGTTCGAATGTAATACAATTTATTGGCTGCCTTTAGTGATGGTTTCCTCAAACCGTCACAGAAAATATTTTTTGGTGACGATTTGGGGGTTGCCACAATTTTCAAACCGTCACAAAAACGCATTTACGGTGTAGTGTGCACATATAGGCTGGTCGTTCATCCCATCCGAAAGTTTAGCGTAAACCAGAGCAAATGTTGTAACGCTGATCATATTGATCTATATTGTCAATCACTTTTGATCAAATTCAAAATTGAAAGTAAGTACTTACTTTCAAAAGCAAACTTTCCATATATATATACACACACGTACGTACGATCGAACGCAAACTTTCAAAAGCACTTTATGGGTGATGATCATAATCAGCTAGGGTGGGGCGTGGCACCCAATATTGGATGCATTTAATTGGAAATGTCATAATTTGCATTATAGCAATGGCATGGAGTTAGGTGCAGAATGCATTTACATAAGTTTGGTATGTTAGATGCATGGGTACAGTACTGCAGCAGAGGAAGGCCTCAAAATTCGAGGTCATTACTCTGCTGCTTGTATTGAATGGTACTATCCAAAGAGGAAAACGAGGGTGTCGGTATAGAACTGTAACACACATTTAAAACACAATAAATGGGTTCATTCATATATCGATCTCCCCAACAATAACAACCACCTTGTAAGGAGAGATCAGGTACGTACTGCTCCGATCTATATGTATCATGTGTTGTTAGCACTCGTTATCGCCTTAAAAACTCCCGTATTTATTTTCTCAAGTACAGTTTTTTGACTCATTACTGTTTTTTTCAATTAAATAATTCAATTTTTGATTAATTATTACTTATCACTTCTTACTTGTGATAAATGCTTTTGGATTGAATTGTTGAATTTTTAAAAATTAGGCTACGTTTTGATGCGCGCTGAGGTGATCCATATGTGAATTAGCAGTAAAAAAAAAAATAGTAAAATATATTAACAAAAAGATAATGAATAATATATGAATAATAGTAAGAATTTTATATTAAAATTGGTGCAAAAATAATGAACGACCCGGCCTGTACATCGACATGATCAATCAAATCAACGTGTGATATCGCTCAAATCAACTTAGAAAAAGATAAAAAAAGAAAAAAAGAAAAACCAGATAGTTTTGTGGAAGAAAGAGATAAGAAATCAGGATATTCAAATTTTCTCTATTATTTTAGACCCATAATTAATTTTTTGATAAATTATTTTGGGTACGTACTTCAAAGTCAATGGAGGAGTTTTGTTGAAATAGATCTACTGGAAAATGTCCTTGCATGCAATTTGGTACGACACTTTTCAGTTCACAATCGACAGAAGGCGTTGCCTACACACTACACCTGTTGCATGAATGCTTCAATCCCCAGTGTGTGCAGTACGAAACTTGGAATGCAAATCTTCAGGCTTCCCTCATCTACTGCAAATATATTAGGTATAGATCATTGAAGGTAATGAATGCATCTACCCGAGGAGGAGGACCTGCAAAATTATTTATTAGTTGAAACCTATAATTCACAAGTGATTGTGCATATATATCATGAAATCACCAAGGACTTGACAGTAGATCATGGGCCAGCTGGGATCATTAAATAACAAAGAAAAAAACAAAAAACCAAGCAGATAAATATAGCTCATAACCCTAATCTCCGACACAAAAAGCAAGCAGCCATGCATGATGCATGCAGCGACTTCTTCGATTTGGAAGTACTACTGCAATATTTACTGCAATATTTATAGCAGTAGTAATTGTTTCTCATCGATCTCCGGATAATCGACAAAAGTCATGGTAGATATATAACGTTGTTCATAAAAGTCAAATTCTGTACCTCCTCAATCAAGGTATCAATCTTGTCATTGAGGATAGTTATACGATGGGTGAGCTCGGCAATAGATGCCGATCGATCTTAATTTTCTTTGATATAATTAATTATTTTCAAGAATGTCGTCAAAACGACAACAAAGAAATGTACCTTCGTCAAATTCAAGTCCTGAATCCATTGAGGACTCCCCACTCGAGAAATCCGTTCCTGAAGATCAAGCTAACACAGAAGAGAATAACAGCCAGTCGACAGCTACCAGTAAAGAAATATTGTCGTTGATAATTATATATATAGTTAATACTTTTGTCTCAATAACTATATAATTATAATTATACTATGTATTATCATGTAGTTGATGCATCTGCACGTCGCGGTCATGGCTATACACGTGGAATCTCTCTTGAAAAAAATAGAAGAAACGAAAAACTGAAGATCACAATTCCTGATAATTCCATTGGAGGAGTGGATGATAGTGCATTAATGCTTTCCTCCTATATTGACACAGTAGTTTGAGCTTATGCTCCATTTTATGTGCGCTCATGGCGAGATGTTCCGAATGAGATTAAGGAACACATTCGAAGTCGTATGCTGGTGAGTTTACTTTTCAGTACATTTTTTTCACCTAAATTAGTATATTATATTTTTGACCTGATTTCCTTGTTAGGATGAATTCGACCTCGACTTTGGTCGTAGCGAGGATTTGAAAACTGTGAATGAGTTGATGGCTACACTATTCCGACGTCACAAAGGACAATGTCATAACCACCACTTCAAGAAGTTTGAGACGTTGGAAGAGGCTACGCAGTCTCCTTTTCAGCAGATGACGTTAGATGATTTGAGAAAGTGTTGTGATCTTTTCGCATCTCCAGATTATCAGGTATTTTACATTTATATCTTTTAATTATTTACATTCATATTCGTTTTATATATTATATGTATACATATTACAATTAACATTCTTAATATATTTTGTAGCACTTGAGTTCTACAAATTCACAGAATAGATCCGCTCTGACTGTCCGTTATCGTGCCGATTCAAGGTCATTCCACCGTCTTGCTGAAAAAATGGTAATTAAAAAATTATAGAATTCATTTATTTTCCTGATATTCTTTTATTTAAGTACTTACATTATCTTTTTAAAATTGCTAATGTCACTTTATTAGAAACGTGATGATCCTGAAAATTTTTTCTTCATTCATGTCTATGCTGCTGCTCACACTAATGAGCATAGTGAGTGGATGGATCCTATCGCTACAGATAATTATGTAAGCAGTATTAATTTTGTTAAATAAATTATTTATATAACATTTGAATAATTTATTTTTTATTTCTATTTCTTTTAATACGTTACTAACTATATACGATCATTACCTTTCAAATTGCAGGGAAAAATGATGGAGATGCAGGGAAAAATAACTATATATGTTATTTCAAAAACTCATGAAAAATGTTGTCTTTTTAACAAAAAATTGATTCAAGATTTTCTGGTAAAAGGTTACAATTTTTGCATATTGGTTCTGTTCAAGTTGCTGTTAAGCCTCTAATGAGAAAATGCATCAATGCTTCAGTACTTCTTTGTTTACGTGATGCTAGTCAAGAAATTTGAAACTAGTATCCTTGGCATGATCCAATCTTCTCTGTTCAGTGGTCCTGTCCACTTTGATTACTTTCTTTATTTTACTCATATTTTGGATGACCCTAATATTTTGAAAGTTTTGACTTTAAATATTTTAACCTCTAGTTATGAAATAGAAGAAGGTAGCAAACCTCTCACCATTGTTTACCTCATTTATTATAGGATTTTAAAAACTAATTTGAATCCTAAAACTATTTGGAAAACTTCAGGAAATAAAACTTTGTTAATCCAAAGTTCTACTCCTAATGCTACTATTCAAGTTCCAAAAATGATCTATTGGAAATATATTTCTCTTCCCAATGAATGGACTTTAGAATATGAAGTTCCTCCTATTAGATTTCCAAGGGACAAACTCAATCTTGATTATATTCAACAATATTTGGATGGCACTGATAAAATCAGTTTTGACCAACCTCTAGTAAACAATGAAAGAAGAAATTCTTTCACTGGAACTAGATTCTCTTTTCTTGGTTTCATTTCAGAAAATCCAGAAAGAAGAGACCAAGATCTCAAAAAATTTCTGAAAGATTCTGTAAAAACAGCCCATGCTGTTAACCCTAATTTAAAACTAAAAGGAGTTTCTACAACCTCTCAGGTTACTTCTGCTTATTATACTACTAAGAATGCTAAAACATCCAAAGGTAAAACCGTAAAAGAAGAAGCAGATAAAGAAGAAGAAGATACTTAACTTCATCTCTATCTCCTACAGCTTCAGATATGGTTGCGCCTATTCATCACATCTAGCTTACTATGATAAATAGAGCTTTTGAAATTGATTTAATTTCTTTATTTAAGGAATATAGTTCTATTGAAAATAGTGATAAGAGAAAAACTTATCATACTAATTTCTCTGATACTGAAAAATTACGTGTTAAAATAAAATGGAAAGAAAAAATTTATGCTCTTCAAAAGCATATACTTTTCTTTGATTTCCTTAAAAAATCATTATATTTCTAAACTTAGTTTAAATGTTGTTAAAACTAGTTTTGTCAAGAAAGAAGGCAATGTTGTAATCTTGCCACCCTCCTTTTGAGACAATTATTATTTCTCACAAGGGAACTGAAGTTAAAACTTCTCCCCTTAAGATACCCAATATTGATCCAAATCCTACTATTGCAATAGAGACAAAAAAAGATTATTGAACAAAACAATTTTGTTAACCAAACTCTCCATGTTATAGGACATCAGCTAGAGTGTATTGAGGAAAATGTCGAAAAACCTGTTTCTACACCTATTTAAAAAAAATATTTAAAACTGTTGAAAAAACTTTGATTATTTTACTAGAAGATAGGCCAAAACTCGATTTCAAAGAAAGGCCAATACTCTTGATAAAATCAATCAAATGCTTGCTGATATTAAGAAAGAACAACCCTCTACCAGTGCTTTAAATTGCAATGATAGAGAAGTTGTTATTGTTGAAACTGCTAAAGAATCATCTGACAGTGATTCATCTACTATTAAAGATATAGCTTTACTTGAAAATAATTTTCAAGATTTTGATTTAAAACCTGCGATCGCCAGATTTTCTTCACAAAGACTCAAACCAATGAGTCTGACGAAGAGAACTGGTATCCCAGACCAACACCTTCTGATTTATAGTTTGAAGAAATAATGTTTCAAATCCAGTCCTCCTATTCTGCTGACAGAATTTACGAATGGAATATTGATAGATTATCTGAACAAGAGATCCTCAATACCATGAGTAAAATGTCTATGGCTACAAATGCTTATATTAACAAAGCTCTCAGGCAACTTGAGATTATCACTATTTTAACTACCAATTTTTCTAGAATGCTTCGACATTGGTGGGATAAATATCTCACAGCAGAAGTAAGGGAAACCATTCAGAATGCTATTAAGCATTATGATGAAGAGTTGTCAATTTTTTATGAAACCATAGAAATGAGAATTCCTAATGCGTTAATACTTTGATCTACACTATTGTTAAACATTTTGTTGGAACTCCCTCCAACATTACTAACCGTATTAGTGATTATTTGAATAATTTGAGATGTCGTCAAATGTCTGATTATAGATGGTATCAAGTTGTTTTCATATCCAGAGTAATGCTTAGAGATGATAGTCATAAGCCTTACTTGAAAGAAAAGTTTATTGATGGATTATCTCATTTATTTGCTCACAAATTTAAGCATGAACTTATTGATATATCGAGACTCCTTAATTATGATGATTACACCTATAGTGATATCTTCAGCACAATTAAGAAGTTTGGTATTAGTATGTATAATGATTAAATAATGCTTCGTCAACAATTGAAGAATAGTAAGAAAACCTAATATGAAATGAGAAACTTCTGTGAACAATTTGCTCTTCCTCCTATTGCTCAATCTAGACCAAAAAAAAATATATATATTCTAGTAAATTTACCAAACCTCACGGTGAGAAAAGGAGAAGGAACCATGATGATTTTTACAAAAAATCATTCAAAAAACCTTCTAGTAAGAAAAAGAGTTTTCAAACCCCTTCAAAAGGGAGATGTTTTTATTGTGACAAATCTAGGCATTTTGCTGATAAATGCCCCAAGAAGCCCAAGAAATTAAAAAACAAGCTTAACCAGTTGAATTTTAATGCAATAATCAAGAAGATCTGTTTCGTCTCCTAAAAACAAAATCCTCCTCATCATCTGACATCAATGAATTCAATTCTAGTGATTTTGATTACCACTCAGAAACTGGATCATCTGATTCTCCCAATATTAAGTTTGATTATAATGATTCTTGTTGCAAATCTTTGGGTAAAACAATCAATATTTTAACTAAGGTAGAAAAACAAGAAAACCTTTTGTTAACTTTGATTTCCCAAATTACTAATCTTGAGATTAAAGAATAATATATTCAGAAGTTCAAGAAGAACATGGTTTGTTAAGAACATAAGACTTCTAAACAAAAAATTAATTTTCATGAAACTTTGGGAAGATTTGAAAAGAAAAAGTCCAAAGATATTTCTACAAATGATTTGCAACGTGAAGTTGTTTTCATTAAAAAAGAAATTATTGGACTCAAAGCTGAGATCAATAATATCAAATCTGAGACTGATTCTTTTAAACAAGAATTATTGTGTTTAAAAATTAATAAGCAATTTGATCAAGAAATTCCTTCTGATAATGAGCAAACAAATGATTTTGATTCCAGTCAAAAAGAAGAGAAATCTTTTGAGAATCAAATCTGTTTAATTCATCATATGATTCCTCCTAATGGGTTTCTAGAGTTTCTATTATTCTTTGCCATGAATCTCAATTTTTAGTGGTTTCTATGATTGACTCCAGCTCGGATATGAATTGTATCCATGAAAGAATAATTCCCAATAAATATTATGAGAAATCTACTGAGATATTATTCTCAACAAATGGATCTCAGATGAAGTCAAGTATGAGCTTAATACTGCTCATGTTTGCCAGGATAATGTTTGTTTTAAAATTCCTTCTGTGCTTGTTAAAAATATGACTGATAAAGTCATATTAGGAATTCGTTTCATTTCTTCTTTGTATCCATTTCTTTTTTAAAAGGATGGTATAACTACTGATTATTTTGGACAAAAAATTAAGTTTAAATTTGCTTCAAAATTTGAAATTGATACAGACAAAAATTTGAAATCTTTGCTTTCTGCAAAAACAAAGCATTTGAATTTCCTACAACAGGAAATCAAATTCAAAAAGAGTTCAGAACAACTCTCTAGTACTTTCTTTAGTAAAAAATCAGTGATTTTCACAAAAAACTGGTTAATAATGTTTATTCTAATCTTCCAAATGCCTTTTGGTATAGAAAGAAACATATTGTTTCTTTACCTTATATTAAGGATTTTTGTGAAAACAAAATTTCGACTAAAACTTGACCTATTTAAATGAATAGTGAGACTTCGAAATTTTACAAAAATGAAATAAATGATTTGCTTGCTAAACAAATTATTAGGCCTCGTAAATCTCTATGGTCTTGTGTTGCTTTCTATGTAAAACAAAGTGTAGAAATTGAGAGAGAGACACCCCGTCTAGCAATTAATTACAAACTTTTGAACAATGTCTCAGAGTGGAATAGGAATCCTATCCCTAACAAGAATGACTTAATTCATAGGTTATGTAATGCAGTAGTCTTCTTCAAGTTTGACCTAAAATCAAGATTTTGGCAAATCCATATTATTGAAACCGATAGGTATACGACTATTTTTACTACCCCATTTGGACACTACGAGTGGAATGTGATGCATTTTGGTCTAAAAAATGCTCCTAGTGAATTCCAAAATATTATGAATGACATCTTTAATTCATTCACTCATTTCACTATTGTTTACATTGATGATGTTCTAATATTTTCCAAATCTATTGATGAACATTGGAAACATTTGCAATCGTTTCTAGATATCATTAGGTTGAATGATCTTGTTGTCTCTGCTAAAAAGATTAAATTGTTTCAAACCAAGATCAGATTCCTTGGTTATGATATTTCTGAAAGCAAAATTAGACCCATCAACAGGGCTATCGAATTTGCTAACAAATTTCCTGATGTTATTCTTGATAAAAGTTAGTTACAGAGATTCCTTGGTTCTCTAAACTATGTTGCCGAATTCTACCAAAATATGAGGAAACAATGTTGTCCATTATTTGAAAGGCTACACAACAATCCTCCTACTTGGTCCGAAATTTATACTACTATTGTTAAACAAATCAAGACACATGTCAAGATTCTTCCGTGTTTTGGTATCCTTACTTATGGTTCTTTTAAAATCATTGAAACAGATGACTCTGACATTGGTTATGGTGATATTTTGAAACAAATTGTTTCACCAGGCTCATCTAAACAAATTGTTAGATTTTATTCTGGAGTCTAGAATAGTGCACAACTTAATTATAGTAATATTAAGAAAGAAATCTTATCTATAGTATTATGCATTTCAAAATTTCAAAGTGATTTGTTAAACAAAAAATTCTTACTACGCAAAGATTGCAAAAGTGTTAAATATGTTTTAGAAAAAGATGTTGAAAACATTGTATCAAAATATATTTTTTCCAGATGACAAGCTATATTAAGTGTTTTTGACTTTGATATTGAATATATTAAAGGTTCTGATAATTCTATTCATAATTTCCTTACTCGTGAATTCTTGCAGCAACCATAAACAAGAAGAGAGATAAAGGAAAAAAGATTGCACCACCTCCACCAATTCCTGATCTCAAACTCATTAAAAGTGAGTCTGCTTCCCCACTAGAAATTGCTAATAGGTTTACTACCCTTGGGAGTATCCTTACTGTTAAACCTACTTCATTTGCTTCTGTCATTGCTACCCCTTATGACCCATATGCTAAACCAATTTCTTCTGTTAAACCCGCTCAGTATTCCCCTTCTTTGAAAACTGAGTATATTAAATTTTTTTTTTTTTCAAAATCTGTTCTATATTGAATCTAATCGATCAATATATACAGATCCCTTCAAAATAGCTTCCAGCTATTTTCCTCCAAGTTTCTACTAGATTCCTGACAATCCGGCCAAAAACCTTTAGTATTATTTTGGTATTCTGCTCCAAACAGAATCGATTGTTATTAAACACATTTATGATAAAACTGATAAATCAAAATTGATTTATCACAATACTTACATTTTGCACATCATTATCGAAGAAGACTGGGGTACTCACCCCTTTACTTCAAAAAGACTTTCCAATTCTGAAATTGTTTATTGCTATTATGATTACATTGATGCCTGGTCCAAATTCATGTTATTTCAGACTCCAGACATGAGTTACTTCTGGTTTCTTAATTTTGATAAAAAATTCAAAGGTAAACTTCTCATTTGGTTCTTAAAACAGTGGGACCAGTTTGGCCTCATTCCTGAAGTTTTTCCTGAATAACTTCAGAAATCTATTAAAAGTTTTGCTAATGCAATTTTTTCAAAATTGGATCACCATGATTCCAAATTTCCCTACTCCTTTCATTTCTGCAAAAGGTACAAGGTCCATTGGATTCTAAAATGGAGTTAAGAGAGAAATGATAATCTGTTGGTTCGATACTGCTTTGTCGAGTAGTGGGATAGATATCCCCATACACAAGACATTGGTGATCACATTACTAGAGATTCCCCCCAAACTGCTCTAGATCTGAAAAATACTGAGGAATTCCCTATTATTGTTCATCAATCAACATTGCCTAGATACCCATTGATCCAAGCGACCACTACTACTGAGAACACTAAACAGAGGGAAAATGTTATTGCTTCCTCTTCTACAACTATTAAATCTGATAAATCCTCAAAGTCCAAAAAGAAGAATGTTCTTGGAGGACTTAATAAAAATGATTTGATCTATTTGTTAAAAAAGTCCATCGAAAATGATAATTTTGATGAATCTGATAACAAGTCAGAAGCATCTTCCGAAGCTTCAGTTGCTGACCCATACAACAATATATTTGGATATGATTCAGAAGATACCCCAAGGTTATCTGAAGATGAATGATCCGTCGGCACAAACAGACAAGAACTGTTGAAGGCTATCGCCCTCAAGACTAATTGGCCTCCTCACTTAATTCGACATTGGCAGAAGACAGACTACCGTCCTCCTAAGACTAATTAGTCTCCAACTGCCAGTACTACTTTCACTATTTACTTTCCCTATTTGCTTCAGTACTACTTTCACTATTTGCTTTAATAATTGTAATTTGTGCCCCCTTCATCTATAAAAGAGGAACCTTGCTTCAGAGGAAGGCATTACTTTCGTTTTAGGAAACATTTCCTTCCGAATACTTTCTCCTTCTCTCTCCCTTTCATACTTCCCGAATTTCTCTAGAAAATCCTTACGCCTTTTTGTTAATTAAAATTGTCTTTGTAAGAGTTATTTCATCATGAATAAATATTGTTTCTCTTATTAAGTGTTTTTAATTTATTTTCATTATGACCAAGTTCCAATTATCTAGTATGTCTAGTCATTTGGTCATACTTTTAGTTTATTTTCATTATCACCAGTTCCAGTTATCTAGTCCTGCTATTTTCATTACTTCCAATTCCAGTTGTTTAGTTCTGCATTACTTTCATTTCCATTATATCCAGTTATCTATCCCTATAATTACTTGTGCTTGATTTTTCATTAATCTCCTCCCTTCATTGGTATAGAGCTGTTATATATATATATATATAATCAATAGCCGGTTAATTAAGGCACCTAATGTCCGTGAAAATACTGTCAATTATAATGCCTCAAATTTTCTGCTTTTTAGACCAATTAATTATCACTACAACCAAAAAGCCTTTTTCTCGCGAGAATTCTGTCCGAAAGAGTCAGCATTACATTCACCTCTCTGATCCTGTAATTAACTATTGAATACATTAGGTTTTTTTTTTTTTTTTCTCGAAAAGCTTGCATTGAATAATTAAAAGAGAGAATACAAGAAAAGAGAGAATACAACAAGCTTGCATTGAATAATTCGGTTTCCATGATCTATTAACGTGGCATTATATATAGTAAGATCATCTACTGGAGGTTTTAATTAATTTGGATAGCATTATATGTTAAAGAAGTCCTTTAAATCCCATGCATGTGCAGTGTACGTATATATATACCTCTTTCTAAATCTTGGACATAAATTTAGCTATGATATTTTGATCTCATTTTGAAAATTTATCTTTTTAAAAAAGCAAATATTTATAATATTATATAAATTCAGAAAAATGGTCATGTGGATTAATTAGGTCATGATCTAGTAGTATCCGGTATCGTTATTGTACGCAGTATTATATATATATCTAATTTATTTTAAAAACTCTACATTCAAAATATAATCATAATTAATAACTAATAATAATCATACAGGTCATGCACAACTAGTAGTACTGCACGATATATATATATATATATATATATATATATATAAGGTAATTACATAATTAATATGGTTTCAGAACTGGGAGAAGTAGACGCTGAACCCTGGGTTTGCTGCCTTGCTTCTGTTCAAAACCACAAAAACAAAAGGATTTCATAAGCATGCAGCAACCAATTGCTAAAAGCCAAAAAAATCGCCAGCTGTTGCATGCAGATAGTGAAATGCATTTACTGATGGTTTCAATTTAATTATCACCTGATCCCAGAACCGCATGCATGCATTGTTATCTTTGATATTATATGCATTATCATATATGTCATGTAATTGATGTCCACTATATATATATATATATATATATATGAACTTCATGCTGTTTGACAAATTTGCTGCAGAGTGGTATGACTTATTTACTGGTAGTTAGTTAAAATATGCAACGTACAGTGCATGGAAGACAAATTATGTGGAAACTATAACAGATCATGAGAAATTTGTAATTAGAATTTTTGAGAATTCAATTAAGTTGCAGTGTTAGATCAGGTTGGACTAGTTTCATGTGGTGGTCATGTGTAGATTGGTTTTAAATGCTGACCAAGATAACAGGATTTTGAGTCATTAAAGTGATGCATACTGGCCACCTTAAATGCTTGGCCTGCCCTCCTTTTAATAGGTTTGATGGAGGCAATTTAAGAACCCTATTTAGTAGATACGCCCTCTTTGCATGACTGCCTCTTGCAATCCAAAGCAAGATTTTTCCTTTGTTTTCTCCTGCTGATCACTCCACGATCTTTTTTATTGATCTATTGCTGCAAAAAAATAGATCGTGATCATAATGATTTAGTGGGAAAGAAAAATTGTTCATCTAAGAGGAGTTTTTTGAGAAAAAGATAGTGATATATAAATTAAGTACAGAAAATTTGGTGGATGATGGAGCTTCCGGAACTCTCTTTGGCTCCAATACATGATTCTGTTGTCAATAAGAGCACCAACAGTTCATCTTCAGAATCTGAGAGCAACCCTTCGCGGAAGAGGAAGTTTTTCAGTGACCACGGCCTGCTGAAGACTGAAAAATCAATTCAGACAAGTGTTGATCTTCAATTCAAAGACCCTCTGCCATTGGACTGGGAGCAATGCCTTGATCTTGAGGTACCTCTCTCTCTCTCTCTTTCGATACTTTGCAATAACTTTAACATAGCCATTCCAAATTGGTTATGGTTACTTCATATTTGCTTCCTCCTCTGAATTGAGCCAGGGCCGGCTCAAGGGGTAGGCAACTAAGGCCACCGCCTAAGGCCCCCACCTTGAGAAGGCCCCCCAAAAGAAAAAAAATATATATATATTATGACTTTGAAAAATAAACTATAGAAAAAATATTAATTAGCATAAAAGATGGAAATATTTTTGTCTAAAATAAAATCAATCTTAAATTGTAAAATTTGGTAAAAAAAAAAAAAAAAACAGAATATAGAAGTTTTACTAAAAAACATCTTACTCAAAATGTACAAAATTTCCAGACAATAGTGAAATTGAAATAGAAGTAGCAAAATGATGATATATTACTCTTGAATATTTTATAAAATATAATTTTTATTTTGATATTGATAGCCTTATTTATTTTCAAAAAGAAGTATATATATAAATAAGGGATAATATTCTATTTACAGAAAAATTAGATTTTCTTTCAAATTGTTATAGTACTTATAGATATTATTAATCAAAATAATATTAATATTTTTTTTGCATCTCATAAATTTTCAATAAAATTTTATTATTTAATATTTAAATATTATTATCATTTTTAAATTAAAGCGTCATGTATTTAATAGTCGCCTTAGGCCACAAAATATATTGAGCCGCCCCTGAATTGAGCGCTACTGCAGTCAGGTAGGATGTATTATCTGAACCGAAAGACATTGAGGAAGAGTTGCAACTGGCCAAAAGATCAAAAGCTAGACCTTGAACTCCACATCGCAACACACTCAAATAATTCATGTTCCGAACAGTACATCAGCTCTGCTGATGCAGTCGGTGACTCAAAGAAGAAGTGCAGCCCAGGCAGTAACATGATGGCTTTGCCTTGTTTGAATTGTCATCTCCTGGTCATACTCTCCAAATCCTTTCCATCTTGCCCCAACTGCAAGTACGTCCATTTGTTCCCGTCCCAGCAGAACGCACCATCCAGGGCCCCCGTGGTCAAGTCCCTCAACACTTTAAGCCTCTTGAACTGACTATTCAAGCTGTCCAGAATGCTAAAAAACAGTGCTAAGTTGGCTTCTGATGTTGTGCTCCCAAGTATAAAGAAAATGTAAATGTATGGGAAACGTTTCCTATATTAATAACTTGTTTGTCGTAGAAATCAAGTCTCGCTGCTCGGTTAATCTTGGTTGGCTAGACAACAATCTTCCAGATCATAATCAATAATGCATGCACACAGCTGGCTGGATCCTCATCACTCTGCAATATTCAAAGTTCGTTCTTGCTACACTTTTCTATTTTCTCGAGCAGTTCTAGCGACACTTGCGTCAGACATATGCCTGCGCTGGATGAACCCCAAGTGTTAAAAACCGATGTGTTCCAAGTTTTTCTTTCCTTTTTTTTTTTTTCCAAATGATTCGTGGAAGTTTTGTACTTGTACATACGCGAAGTGAGAAGTGAGAAGCGTTGATAAGTGTTAGAAGAGTTGTGAATAGTAATAATAAAATATTAATAAAATATTAATAAAATATTAATTAATAGTAAAAAATAATTAATAATAATAATAAATATGTAAAAAATAATAATAAATAGTTATTAAATATTCTGAAAATACTTTAAATATCCAAATCTAAGTACACTTTGAGTTTTCAGATTATCTCGGATGACCTTTTCAAGACAAAATCTGTATTGCGAAATCTGGCATTAGTACTGATTGCTCAGTTCCCAAAGTATATAATATATGATGACGTTTGCGCACCTGAACGAGCTGCGAAAATGATGCTGAAACCAAGATATTTGGCCCAATAACTGTATCGGGGTCGGTCTGTGTGGTTTGGGGATTCATTTACGCATCTGCTTCAACTAATGCTGATAATTTGAATTTCAAGTCCGCCTAATTAATGTAGGCATATAATATGGTATGCTGGTATGAGAATAGAAATAAACAATCATGTGACCATCGTTGTGGCTTAACAACTTTGAATTGATTTTAAACCCAAGGCAAAACTGTCTTTGAAAAATAACTGTTTTAAAAATATTTCTTTACCTTGTATACGGGAATTGAGTTATTCTATTTTCAAAATCGTACGTAAATATAATCTAAATCTTTTAAATTAAATTATACCATATAAAAATTTTACTAGCTATATTATCCACACTAACTTATAAATAGAAATTTTCACTGAATTTCATGCTACCAAATAAAAGGAAAAAAAAAAAAAAAGTTTCTACCATAAGTAGATACATGGAAAAGGTAAAAAATTACCGTTTATTTTCAGAAAACATTTCATTTCATCTCATCTCATCTCATCTCATCTCATCTCATCTAATTATTACAACTTTCACTACTTCCAATACAAAATAAAATAAACAACTCAACTTTTTCAAATCTCAAAATAAAAATAATATTAAAAAATATATTTTAACAATACTTTATTCAACTTTTTAACTTTAATCTAATCTTATCTCATCTCATCTCTGAAAACAAACGAGCCCTAAAATACAACACACACTGTAGGGATCTAGGCCTTTGATTAGCAAGAGAACAGCTAGGCCGTTGACACGTTAGACATATGAACTGGAGTCATGTGCCCTTCACATAATATATTTGAGAAATACTTTAATAATAAAATGATTATATAAAAGTAAATTTATAAATAATTGTAAACAAATTGTCTCATCACTCGGTCCTTCTTTCACCTCGTGAAAGTAAGGTTTTCTCTCAACATTTTCCTTTGAAAACTTAGCTAGAGACTTTATGCTTTTGGACTCTAGTCTATGGAAATTGGGACGATGGATGGTGACTTGTCATTGCTTTGTGAGGGATTGAAGTTGACAAAAGAAGAACAACAGGAGATAGATGTTAGTATTGAAGAAGTTTTATTGTCATTATCGAAGAGTAAATTGTGTATTATAGTTTGTTTGATAGCTGATAAGGAGACAAATAGAGGGGCCCTCATGAATACTTTGAATAAAGTATGGACCTAGAGGGTCAATCAGCCTTCAAATAGGTGGGGAGAAACAAGTTTCTGGTTGAATTTTAAACGAGAGCAGATAAAACAAGAGTCCTGAATGTGCATCCGTGGTCCTTTGATAGAAGTCTGCAGTGCATACAAGATTGCGAAGGGGCAAAGTGTAACGCCCCGGTCTCGCACGGATCGGAGAGTTACTTCCTATCACTTAAACTCACATTTCAACAATATAAATATAGACTCCAAGTTCCCAATTTCATATAGAAATTTCAACTCAAACTAATTTTCTTAATATAACCAATTTTCCAGAAAGCCAAATCATCATAACACAATAAAATTCTTAATAAAAAATGACCAATACTCATAAAAACTTTCGATGCTTAATCCACTATACTAAAATCATCTCACTCAATGCCTCATAATCTTTATCCTCAGCTGAACCATCAAAATATCTAAAAAATATTGTGGAGATAAGGGGTGAGTTATCAACAACTCAGTAAGCAGAGATCATATACTATCATGCAAACATGAGCATTTATAATGTTCGGTATGCAAACAAAATATTTATTTTCAGAAATGCATAAACAAAACTTAGTACAAAAACGTTAGAACGAAATTTCCAGAAAGACAAACTTATTCTCAAAAAGAAAATCCATTAGCACATCCAAACTGAAACATTATATTCATATCATCTCTTAGCTTCACATCGGGACAAATACCATGCTTAACCCCCGTGGTAGGGTTATAAACCACCATTATACTAGTGGCTGGGCCGTATACCATGTTTCACCCCCGTGGTAGGGTTATAAACCACCATTATACCCGTAGCTGGGCCGTATACCATGTTTCACTCCCGTGGTAGGGTTATAAACCATCATTATACCCGTGGCTGGGCCGTATACTATGTTTCATCCCCGTGATAGGGATATAAACCACCATTATACCCGTGGCTGGGCCTTAACAGAAAACAAAACAGATATCATCGGAATTAGATCACAACCATATACAGAATCAGAACTTCATGCCAAGGTTTTCAGATGACACATCATACCAAAACAAAATACTGAATAGCTTTAGATCACTTCACATGTTCGAAATAAACAGAATCAAAATATTTTCATTTACTCATAACAAAATTTTTAGATTTTCATATTCGCTCTTTTGCATAGTTTAGAAACAAAATGTATAAAATTAACTCATGTCTACACCAGTCATGACAGAAAATACTTTCTCTTATATTGAATTTATGCATATGCAGAATAAACATCTGAGGTTGTTTTCAGATCATTTCTTTTAAAAAATAAACATGTTTATTTTCAAAGTCAATCTCATTTCATTTCTTTTATGCAAAACTAGTATATGAACCCTGCTTACCTGTACTTTTTAGCATTTCAAAAATTTCCTCAATAATGTCGAACAAATATTAATCGTCACCTAAAAAAAAAATCAGGTAATTTCCGTAAATTTGAAATCGAACATGTATTTCAATATTTAAGCCTAAGATGTTAAAATAACCTATTTTTATTCCTCAAAAATCTAAATTCTCAATCCCTGCAAATATCATCACTTCCCAAATTCCTCAATTACTAATGAGGTCTAAGTATAAAATATAAACTAAATAACATAATTATATCAAAATCATTATAAGTAGAAAAATCATAATTTGGTTAAATCAAAAAATATTTTGTACTTACTATTCACTTTAAAAGTTCATATTTTAAAATATAAATATAAATATATATAGCTATATATATATATATATTATACTCTCATAAAATGAGCACTAGACTTATAAATATAAAACTCACCTAAAGGGATGTTTTAGGAAATAAAATGGGAAGTTAAGAAAAATCATAAACAAAGTTTCTAAAACAGGAAACAATCGGCCATAACATATGTAAAACAAAAACTAAGCTCACCGAGAGAGAGATGGATCAACTGCGACATGGCCTTGGAACTGGACGTCGACGGAGATGAACAACTGAGATGAAATCGCCGGCGAGCTTGGAGGCAGAGCACTGAGAGAGAGAGGGTGATGAGAGAGAAACCATGTGATGAGAGAGAGAGAGGTAACGGGATGAGCAAGCCAAGCGTGAGAAAAAGAAAGAGATGCAGCTCATCGTGAGACTGAGGTAGCGTGCGGCGGACAGGGGGTGACGGGAAGTTTTCACTGGTGTTTTCTACAGGGTCTCAAAGTGATGGAGTTCACGGTGGGGGTGGTTGCAGTGTCTTACAGTGGGGAAAATACCTCCCCTGTTTCGGAGTGGTGCAACAGGGCACACTCGTCCAAGGTTTCGGTGGCTGGCAGGGTGGTGAATCGAGAGAGGAGGTTGCGACGCGATGGCTTAAAGCTGTTGAATGTGCGTGGGGGTGGCTGATTCACAGGAAATGTAGGAGGAGTTCTTCTTTGGGGTGGCTTACGGTGGCTGCATGTGCGACTCTTGTGAGGAGTGCAACGGGGTTGCTTCCGACAGCCGAGTCTTGATGTCCAGCGCTGTCTATTGCTGATGATGGTGCATGAGAGTGGAGGACAGTCATGCAGGGAGGCTAGCGGTGTTGTAGCAGTGCGAAGACCCAGGTAATGGTGACTGCATGTAGGTGTGCAGCGAAACGAATGACCCTGAGAGAGAGAACAGAGAGCTTGAGAGAGAACTGAGAGCTTGAGAGAGAACTTATAAGGGAGAAAGAAAAAGTTTATAGAGGTGTGGGGAGGTGGAACTTGAGGTGGAGAGGGATTCAGGGGGTGTGAAAAAAAAAAACAGAATGGGACAAGATAAGAGCAGTAACCGTCGGGATCAAGAAAAATTTTGAAACGGAGGTGGCTTACCCAAAACGGCATCATTTTCTCTTGAAGGCTAGGCTTCAGCAAGTCCGGGATTGGGTTTCATGGTGGAAGTGGGTGTTACACAAAGTCTGTAAAGAAAATGCAATTTCGATATGAACCTTTTTGGATTCAATGTCATGACATGCCATTTGCAGGTATGTCTGCAACTGGGAAGTTCTGTGGGAAAAGTCTTGATGGTGGATACAGATGGTAGTGACACCTGCTGGGGAAAATTCTTACGTGTGAAAGTTTTGTTGGACATCACCAAACCTCTTGCTAGAGGGAGATTCATATCTCCAGAGGGATCAAAGTACTGGATACATTTTAAATATGAAAGGATGCCCAATGTTTGCTATCACTGTGGCACGATCAAGTATGGTGCAGGAAGATGTGAAAAGGTGGAGATGGGGAAGCATGTTGTGGATAGCTTTAGTCAGCAGTATGGTGCATGGTTGAGGGCAAGTAGTAAAAACACAGGTCAGAATCGAGTCCTTGTAGGAAAGGAGCAGGGTGTTAGAGGTAGGCTTGCAACCCGATGACATTTAATCGGGTCTGGACCTGGTCCGACCTGACCTGCTATTGTTTGCGCGCCAACCCGGTCCAACCTGACCTGTTACTGTGCGGGTTGGATTGATGGGTTTTTTTTTTTCCTTTTTTTTTTGGGGTTGTTTGCATTCTTAGCCACTTTCTCAATAAATAATAACAATAGTTGAGAGTTTATAAAAAAAAATAATAAATAACGTTCAGAGTATATTCAGATCTCAGAATCCACGAAGACAAACAAAAAGTTGGATTCAAGCTATTAAAAATCGACTAGATCCTTTACAATTCCATTTGAGGACTTTTATCAAACACCGATTGTGCATCTATTTTCTTGTGGCTTCCAACATTTTGTTCACCTTCTTCTTCACCATTTACATTAAAAACAGACTGTAGTACATTAAAAGTGAAGGTTTCTAACAAAAAAATACTGAAGAAAATCTAAAAAGTCCAAAATCCAATTCATGATGAACTCCTTTACTGACCTTGCCAACAACGGCAGCAAAAACAAAATCATCATGAAAAGTATTAGCCAAAACCTGAGACAATGTTATGATCTTGCATGTAAATGGAAATGTTCAGAGTGGATAGAAGAGAATCGATCAAATCTGGCCCATTCTCCTCTTCATTAGCCTTCAGCCCACGGGCCTCATAACAGACAACATGAAGAAGTTCACTTTCTATGCAGGTTTCGGGCAGTTCCGCAACATGAAGAAGCTATTTCAGCATCATTTAAACGAAGTATACTCCACGATTGCCAAAAAACCATAAACCCAAAAAAATACAGCCATTTCCAAAACCAGGAAATCAACGTCAAAGAGGTCCTTAAGCGGAAAAGAAAAGGAAATCAACTTTCCAAAAGTAGGGAAAAAAAAAGCATATTCTTTTAAAGCATATTCTTTTCTTCAAAGAATGAGAAGAAACAAAGAGAAGAAATAGTGACGAGAAATTCAACGAAAACATAGTGGTTTTAGAAGAAGAGATAGTTGGAATCGTGGAAAGCGAAACAGAGAGCGGAAGGAAGAGGTAAGAAACATTTTAGTGCTTTTAAGAAACTAACCTGGGCCAGGAAAGTAGCAACAAAAGGGAGAACGCGACAGAGAACGCGACGAAGAATGCGATGGAGTCTAGGGTTTCACAGTGGGAGAAAAGACTGTCGGTTTCGACGAACTCGACTTTATAAACCTGTTTTTATGTTTTGACCCAATGAACCCGGCTTTTGTCAGGTGGGCCCAGTCTTGTCGTGCGGGTTGAGCGGCCCATCGGGCTTCTTGCACAAACCTAGTTGGAGGGTCATCAGAGAGTTGCCAGAGGGTGTTTTCAAGTGAGCCTAAGATTGATGGTGGAAAAGATGGAAAGGAGTTGAAAGATGCTAAAAATCAGGAAGGCCTTCCATTAAATCCCACTAATGGGGGAATTGACCAGATTTCGGGTTCTAATTTTGGTAACAATATATTCTCTTTTAGTACTAGGAAAGTTGACCTTGAACCAGAGGCAGCTAGTTTTAATGATATTGCAGCAGCTACTCACAAGGCAACTATTGCTTCTAATAAGGACCAACAGGGCACTAATATCATTAATGAGGGAGTTTTGGTTACAGATCAACTAGAGGCATCCTCTAACCATATACCCTTGGCTACCATGCATGATATTATGTCCAAAGATGGAAAGAAGGGGCCTCGTAAAGACACTAGTTGGAAGAGGAGGGCACGTGCATGTAGAACTATTTTTAGCAGTCAGGTGCATGAGATAGACAAGGATCTGGAAATGTTTGATCAATTTGTTAAAAGAAAGGCTCTGGTTATTCAGGAGGGAGGTGGGGAAAAGAGAACTAAACTGAATCTAAGAGATGAGGAGAGTGACAATTTAATAATGATAGAGACAGCTGAGCAGCCCTGCCAATCCCCATGATTCTACTTAGTTGGAACTGCCGAGGGCTTGGGAACCCTCAGATAGTTCATGAGCTTCACCTTTTGGTGAAGGAGAAGGGCCCAAAAAATAATTTTTCTCTCAGAAACTAAATGTAGGAGAGAAAGGATGGAGATAATTAAAAAAATATTGGGATTTGGAGGCAGTTTCATGGTAGACTGTATAGGAAGAAGTGGAGGATTGGCCATGATGTGTAAATAAAAAATACAACCTGAATTATTCTTTTACTCTCAGAGCCATATTTCAGTGTCTGTTAACTTAGATGATGGTGATCAAAAGGTGATGGTGACAGGTTTTTATGGGAATCTTGTGGTGGAAAAAAGAAAGGAGAGTTGGTAGCTGCTTAAAAGATTAAAACCCGAGGGACAAGTAGCTTGGTTATGCTGTGAGGATTTTAATGAGCTGCTTACTAATGATGAGCAGTTTGGTGGAGTTAACAGATCTTTTTCTCAAATGGAAAAGTTTAGAGAGGTTGTTCATGCATGTGAACTCAGTGATTTGGGGTATGAAGGGTCTAAGTTCACTTGGAGCAACAAAAGTGAAGGGGATGCATTTATAAAAGAAAGGTTGGATTGTGCTTTTGGTAATTATCTCTGGCAGGAGCTCTTTAGCCACACAAGAGTGCAAGTGCTTCTAGTTCTACAATCTGATCTGTAACAATCAGCTCTTTTCTCTCTCTAATGGCCACGAGTCTTGTTATGCGTGCTGAATCTTGATGGCATGTTCTTAAAGATATTATGTGATTTCTAAAGCCATCTCAGTGTTTTAAAGCCCTCGAATATTTTAAATGCCCTAGAAATATTTATATGAGGTATTTCCAGTGTTATTGAACCAAACCTGATTTTAAATAAGAAAATTATAATATTTTTGAAGAGCTTCAAAAATATTATAATTGTAGCAAATCATTTTAATATCATTTTATTAAAATGATTTCAGTTATTTAAAATATTATGAGATTTAAATTATGTTGAAAACTCTAATTAATTAGATGGTTTGATTCCCTTAAAGATATTAAATTAGACTTCCTCATTTTATTAATGATGAAGGAATATGATTTTATAAACGAAAGTTTAGTTTAAATAATATTCTATCTTAATTCCTCTTAGTGCTTTCAATTAAGTTAATGTTTACGCATTTTCAAATCAGTATTTAAAATCCACCGCTAGATCATTTTGAAGTTCCCAAGGTAAAGGGGTATGATTAAAGCCCAGGCCCTCTCTCTTTCTCCCTCACTTTACCTTTTCCTCCTCCCTCTCCTTTTAGCTTACGCTGCACGCCCCCTTCCCTCAGCCGAATCTCCTTCAGCCCAATTTGGCGCCGCCGTGCGCCGCCCAGCTTCACTGCCACCACCAACAACCTCCTCTCACCCCGGTGAGCTCCCACCACCGAAGCTAGCCTCCATCTTGCAACCACGCACGCCTGCATCTCCACATGCACGGGTTCACAGTGTGCAGCTCCTAGCGCCGCCGTACGTGGACACCGACCACCACCACGAGCACCCCCTGGCCTCCCCATTCCTCCTCCCTTTGACCTGAAGCTGGTAGCCCCTTCCTCAGCCACACGAAGCTAATCCAATGCAAGGGTTCTCCATACCCACGGTCGAGCTCTACCTCCCACAGCCACTGCACCACCACCAAAGGCTTCTCCTCCCATCGGCGACCTCCCCTAGCCACCCCCATGTCCAACCGAGCCACCTAGCTCCCCCACTCTCTCTCACTCTCTCATGGACTCTCCCTCACACACGGCCTAGATCCGCCTCCGTAGGCTGTCGTGCCGCCCCCACCTCGCCACCATACCTCCACCAACAACCTTTTGAGCTTCTTCATGGCCAGGCACGACCAGCTAAGCTCCCCCTCTGATTTTCCTATGTGAAAGCCACGACCTAAGCTCCTCCAATAGCCATCGTGTGCCACCTTGGCACCACCATGAGACCACCACCCCAAGACCACAACCCGACCCTCCTACGCTTAGACCCGCACCTCTAGCCACCTCCAGTGGCCAAAACAGCCATTGTACGTGGCTAACCACCACTGTACACAGCTAGATCCGCCGTGTTATGCCCCTTGCTGCCACCACGAGGCCACTGTGAGCCCTTCCAGGACCACACCTAGCTATCCAAACGCCCAAACAGCCACCATGTTAGGTGAATAGCCACCGTATGTGGGTTAGCTGCCATATACGGCCCTTCCGACGCCATCGATCATGACGGTCAGCGAACAACGTATGGGTCAACCCCAACAATAGTATAACCCTCTATCCCCCATTATTTATGTTAAATGTTAGTTGGTCGGTTAGGTTGTGGACAGCGCTATTAGTAATTGTGGAGTTCGTTGTGTAGTGAAGTGTTGGGCGTATCTGTGTAGTGTGCTGTGAAGTGTTGGTGTAAAGTGTGTGTTGTAGTAGTAATGTGGCGTAGCTTTGTGAAGGGCGTACACGTGGAGTGTACTCCATGTGATGGAGTGATGCAGAAGGGAGTACATGTGGAGTGTACTCCATGTGATGGAGTGATGCACCATATGGCGTGTATACCATAGTGGTGATATGGCATAGCATGTGTGAAGGGAGTACACGTAGAGTGTACTCCATGAGGTGAAGCGATACACCATGTGGCGTGTAGCGAAGATAAGGATGGTTGCGTAGTTGATGAGCATAGAGCGTGATGAGTAGTGTCAAGAACTATGGAACAATGTTCAAAGGTATACATATGTATGGCCCTTCTTGGCAGTCTCTTTTTATGCAACCAAAGTATTAATTGTACGCATGTGAATAGATGACTATACGCAATATCTATTGTATGTATTTTCTACGAAAAAAAATGTTGAGGCTTATGCCTCATGATTTTAAGATGCTTTAAATGATGCGAAGAAATTGTTTTAAACGACCCTATGAATTGTGGTTAAATGTCCCTATGAACTGATGCATTATGATGTTTAAGCTCATGCTTTTAAATGGCATTTTTCTATGAATGAACTGTTAAATGAAAATGACTGAAAAGGAAAGGACTAAATGAAAGGAAAGGATTGAAAGGATTGAATTGAAAGAAAGGACTGAATGTTTAATGTATGAAAATACGTAACGGCCACATGAATGAATGAAAAGGCTACCAAAGGACTGGGTAGATTGCAATGCCGGATAAGTAGTACTGGTAGTAGACCCAGTGCTGCCCCTTGACTGAAAGGGATTCCTAACCCATGGCCACGGGTAGAGTTCGGGTCTAAAGGAAGACCGCTAACCCCAACACACGAGGCGTAACAGTGTGTACCGGCCAAAGAAAGTGATAGGAAAAAATGTATGAATGCATCGAACTCTTGAATAAATGAAGGCATTGATGAGAGATACGTTTTACGAAAAGAAAACATTTTTAAAGAAAAACCCCGCCTAGTGATGTTTTGAAAATGAATGCATGCCTCATGTACGTATAGTATGTATGGAGTGATGAATGTATGAATGAAAACCTATGTTATTATATTTTAACTGTATGAAGTAATGCTTACTGAGTATTCGACTCATTTTAGTTTTTTATGTGTGCCCCTCCCCCACAGGAACTAAATGAGCAGTACCTGTCAGGACGGACACTGTCCAAAGGGAATAGCACGAAAGTCTAGGCATGAGAATTTTAACTGTATGAGAGTTTTATCTTAAGATTAATGTTTTCTATTGTAAACCTCTTTTACTCTCAAAACACATTTATTTTATAACTTAGAGTCTTGCGCCCTGGGTATGGAAGTAAAAAGTTTTAAATCGAACAATAATTCCCGTTGTCTTTTCTAAAATCATTTTATAAAAAATCTCACCACAAGGACGAACGTTACATGATCACTTCTCTCTTTTAATTTTTGGTGAGAATGGTGAAGAATTAATTAAGAGATCGGAGAAGATTTTTTGTTATGAGGCCAGTTGGTCTAAACAATAGGATTGCAAGGACATAATACAAAGGGCTTGGGTGTCTAGCATGAGAAGAGAGAAATCTATGTTCATCTTAAAGGAAAATCTGACCAGGTGCAGATCCAAGTTAAAAGTCTGGTCTAGGACTTGGGGAAGTAAGAGATTAATGAATGCTAAGAGACATGATTCAAGAACTTCAGAGAATAAACAAAGGTGATTTCAATGATACTATTAAAGATCTGCATGATGAAGTGAATTTCTTAATGGAGGAAGAGGACACAAAATGGAGACAAAGATCTAAGCAGTTATGGTTAAAAGAAAGGGACAAAAACTCTAAATGTTTTCATAGATGTGCTACACAAAGGAGGCAGTTAAATGAGAGAAAGAAGGTTGAGAATGATAGAGGCCATAGTGCTGGAAATCAAGAGGACATTAGTCTGTTATTTCAAGAGTATTATCAGAATTTGTTCAAGTCATCCACTCCTCGAGACATTGGTATAGCTCTGGGTGACATTGAACCAATGGTTACCTTTGAGATGAATAGGTAGCTGGTAATGGATTGCAACTTTGAGGAAGTGAAGAAGTCTGTTTTTGAGATAGACCCTATGAGTTCTCCAGGTCCTGATGGGTTCTCAATAGGGTTCTACAAAGACAACTGGTCTGTTGTGGAGGCTGAGGTGTTTTGGGTAGTGAAAGAGTTCTTATCTTCTAGTAGAGGGTTGAATGGTATTAATGAGACCTTCATTGTACTGATCCCAAAGAAGAAAAAACCACAATTGATATCTGAATATAGACCTATAAGCCTATGCAATGTCATTTATAAAATTGTCTCCAAAGTCTTGGCAAATAGGTTAAAATAGATTCTTCATCTTCTGATTTCTCCTTCCCAAAGTGCTTTTGTCCCAGGTCGATTAATCTCAGACAATATCATCATTTCTTAGGAAGCCATGCACTCTATGCAACGTAGAATGACGAGTAAAAAGGAAGGGTATATGGCTCTGAAATTGGACATGAAAAAGGCATACGACAAAATAGAGTGAGAGTTTTTGGCTGTTGTTCCAAAGAAAATGGGGTTTGGAGAGAAATGGATTGGATTGATCATGAATTGTGTAGAATCAGTGAGCTACTCCTTATTGATTAATCGTGTTCCTCAGAAAAGTTTTCAGCCTTCAAGAGGGTTAAGACAAGGGGATCCTCTATCCCCTTATCTTTTCATTCTTTGTTCTGAGGTGCTTGGCAAGTTGCTGAATAAAGCTGAGGAGAAGGGAGTCATTTATGGGTTTCCTTTTGCTCGAGGCACTTTAGTAGTTAACCATCTCTTTTCTGTAGATGATAGTTTGCTATTATGCAAAGCAAATGCACTAGAGTGGAGTAGATTATATAGATTGTTGAGCTTGTATGAACAAGGTTTTGGGCAAAGGCTCAATCTGGATAAAAAAATCTATTTATTTTAGCAAGTACACAAGACAAGATGCTAAAGATGCAATTATGTCAGGAGTAAGTTTGAGGGAGGCTAGATCTTATGAGAAATATCTAGGCCTTCCTTCCTGTGTGGGCAGACAAAAATTGGCAGCTTTCAGACGTATCTTGGATTCCATTAGAAACAGAATGTGCAATTGGAAGGTTAATTTTTTTTATCTCAGACAGGAAAGGAGATAATGTTGAGTATCTTTAAACTTCCTAAGGTAGTTTTATTTGCTATTAATAAGCTCATAAAAAAGTTTTGGTGGGGGAGTAGAGATGAGAGGATCAAAACTCAGTGGATTCCTTGGAAGCAAATGGGAAAACCAAAAGGGGAAAGAGGATTGGGTTATAGAGATTTTGAGGAGTTTAATCTAGCTCTACTTGCAAAACAAGGATGGAGAGTCATTCAACAACCATCATCACTAGTAGCTCGAGTTCTTAAAGCCAAATATTTTTATAGAACATATTTTCTAAATGCAAAGGTTCGAAGTAATGCTTCATTTTTGTGGAGTTTATGGAAGCAAAGGCAGTTTTGAAAGAAGGTTTAATTTGGAGAATTGGCAATGGTGAATCAGTGAACATATGGACAAACAAGTGGCTCCCTCGACCTCCCACTTACAAGGTACAATCTCCTTAACACGAGGTCTATGTTGGCTAAAAAGTGGCTGCTTTCATTGACAAGCAAGCAGAAAAATGGGATTTGGTTATTCTAAGAGAGGTTTTTGTTGAAGAAGAAGTGAACATAATCAGCAGAATCCCAGTTAGTGTGAGTAATGTCGAAGACAAATTAATATGGAGGTGCACAACTGAAGGAAAGTTCACAATCAAAAGTGCTTACTATCTAGTAAGGGAGATGTCAGCAAAACAACAGGGCCAATCATTGATAAGTGTTATTTTTATGTTATTTTTATCACTCATTTATTTATAAAAAGTGTCATTCTTTTATTTATGAAAAGTGTCATTTTCCCTTCAATACTATTGATTTTATTTTATTTCTACATATTTTTATTTATTTTCTTAGATTTGAAGCAATGAGAAGATTTAATGCAAAATGAGAGTATTTTGGTATAAAAGAAGAGACTACGCATCTAGATCAATGAGAGGTAGTGAGATCTAAAGAGAGCTGATGAGATTTAGGTGAGGAGCCTTGTCCCATGGGCAACAAAGAGATTTAGGCGAGAGAAGACTTACATCTCGGTAGGCGAGGAAACTCGTGACCAGAAAGTCTGACCAGAAGGCGCGACCAGAAGGCGTGAAGATTTGGCGACAAGACTCTAGGCGTTTAGATTGAGCGACTAGTCTAAATGACCAACTTAAAACACCAACCTAAATGACATCGTGGGCAACAACTAGAAAAGGTGAGAGGAGTCTTTCCTCCCGGTCGAGAGTCTTTCCACTCGGTAGGGGAGGAGAGGGCCATGTGGTCTTTGTGACCTCCACGCCCGTTCATTTGTAACCTCCACACCAGTTATATTCAGTGCACATAGCATCTACCCGGTTGGATAATTCCTCCCGACCGGGATCAATCGGTTGCTGACCCCCAAATCCTCCCGAACTTCGCAATTCAAGCCACATATCATTGAATCTTCCATTTTAGATAATCCCGTTATTCTTGAGATAATTCTTTTTATGTTAATATTTATCTTTAGAAACTAATTTCCAGATCTTTAGGCTAGATTGTAGCCACAGTTATCTTGTTTCCAGATTTGAATTTCAACATCTATTTAATCTCGACTTGTGAGATGAATAGAGGGGAGTTCTGAATCTGAGTCGAGAGCTTTTATGTTTTAGAGTCTGAGTTTGAGTTTAGAGTTCCAAAATTTATTCTTAAAGTGTTCTTTCGAGAAGGAGGAACTGGGGGGCAGAGGCAAGAGCCGCATGCCTCATCAACCGACTTCAATGAAGAACACTAGTTTTACTCTTTTTCTTTTTAATTTCATTATGAACTAATTCTATTTTCTAAAGGTTTGATGTAACATTGAACACATAATTTATATTCCAAGTTTTTTATTTTCAATATTTCCATGATTGAGTGTTTATTCCTTATTCTTAATGCTTATAATTTTTTAGCTAACTATTGTTCGATCTTTTGGATTGCAATGAGACCGAGAGATGATTTGTAATTAAATCTCTAGGATTAAACACTATTAATTGTGAAAAAGCAGAGATGCTTTACCGCGATAGTGTGATTTTCAAGAAAAAATCAAATAGCTTTTTTTTTTTTTTTTTTTTTTAATTTAAGAGAGGAAAGTCACATGTCCAATAGTGACCCCCTCCCGAATTTATTAATAAAAAAACTCTCACTTATGGGGGAGGAATACCATGGAACAAAAACAAGGTTTACAGATGACCCCAAAAGATCACAAATTGAAAAAAGAAATCCAACTATAACAAACTATAGCTATAACAAACCTATAATTCAAAAAATAAAAAATAAAAGAAAAACCACCACAAATGACCAGACCTAACATCTCAAAGAAGGAAGACACAAAGAATCCAAACGAATCAGGCCTCTAAGAACCCGAGGCAAATTATAACTATTAAAAAAATCCCATTCAGAACCTGAAGTGCCTACCTTAGCTAACCAATCCGCCACTCTATTACCTTCACGAAAAACATGCTGGAACCGACATTGAATTGTGCAGGATAAATCAACAATTTCCTCCCAAAAATCCTCAAGGTACCACACACCACATCTCCCTCTGAGCCACCAAGAGATAACTACCATAGAATCCATTTCAACAATCACATTTGAGATATTCAACGATTTGCAACTTCTCAACCCACGAAGGAGAGCCATAAGCTCCACTTTTTTATTAGAACCAAAACCAATATGAGATGCATAAGCTTGGACAATCCCACCTGAATCATCTCAAATAACCCCGCCAATGCCACAAGAACCAGGGTTACCAATATTACTACCATCCGTGTTCAATTTATACCACCCCAGTGGCAGTTTAACCCACCTCACCACTTTACAACATGGAGCTTTCGGAACCACCAAATTTATCCGCAAAGCCTCAAGGATCATGCCATCTCGACGTGACAGACTCTTATTTTGTTTAGCCGCCTGAGAAAGAGACCCTAACCACACACAAATAGAATGAACAACAGAATTATGCGTTTCCAATATACCTTCCATCCAAGCAAGACATCTCCTCCTCCATAGACGCCAAGTAACAATAATGGGAATGATGCCAACAATAAAGCCCACCTGTGAAGAAGAGCTAGCACGCCTAAACCAAATTCCAACATTCTGTTTCCAAGATCTATCAAGAGATATACCAATAAGATTTCCAAAAAAGGACCACACTCTTTGTGGAAATTCACCCTAAAAAACACATGATTAATATCTTCAATATGACCACTATTACAACAATCACATTTGGATACAAGAGGAATACCAATACGGTGTAATCTATCATCCACACTCAAAGCCATAAACCATGTCCTCCAAAAATGGATAGACATTTTTAATTGAAGACTCTTATGCCAAATCCACACATGCCAATCCATAGAATTACCTCTAATACGAATATAATTCCATGCAGATTTTGTAGAGAAAATACCTGTATCCGTAGGAGTCCAAATTAGAACATCCTTCCCATTTTTCGGCCCAGCTAAAGCAGTTACAATCTCATCCACCTTATCTTACCCTACTAAATTCTCCAATAACTCCACATCCGAACTATCCAACAACCTGCAATCTTTAACTTTCAAAAGGAGTGAACCCACAACAGGCATATCATTAATCAATGGACCATTATCCCTCCATTTGTCATACTAGAAAAAAAAGTTCTCCCTCTCTAAGCTTCCATTTAGAATTATTTAACAACAACGGAATACAATTAGATTAGCAACCATTCTCCAAAATCTAGATCCTTTATTATTTTCTATAAGAGACCACGGTCGCGTTCCAACATATTTGGCTTTGAAAAAATTAGCTCATAAAGAATTATCTTGAATAAGGTTCCAAGCAAAGTGCATATGCAAGGCTTTCTGAACGTCCTCAAGACTTCATATACCAAGTCCTCCTTCTTCCACAGGATTACAAATCTTATTCCAAGCCAACCATTTCTTTTTATCTCGCCCATCAGCTTCTCCCTAAAAGAATGAACTCATCAATCTATGAATCTTGGCAATAGTAACTTGAGGTACCTGTAAAACAACAAGTAGATGGATAGTCATACTAGATATAACATGCCTCAAAAGAACAAGTTTTCCTTCCTGAAGAAAGAAGCCTCATATTCCATCCACTGATCTTTTGCCTCACTTTATTCACCATGTCTTCTAAATGAGCCTGTTTCAAACACCCTCGAATTATCGGCACGCCTAGATATTTGAAAGGGAAAATCCCTTCCATAATGCACGTCTGACGTAAAAGCCACTACTTGCGCCGATTTGGAATTTTATTAGAACAATACAAAGCAGATTTATGAACATTAATAGTTTGTCCTAACCACCTCTCATATTGAATCAGAATTTGTTGAAGAACCCGCACTGACCTTTGACTTCCATTAGAGAAAACCGTGACATCATCAGCATACATCAAGTGAGGGATAATAGGCATACCTCAGGCCTGAGAGAAAAGACCAAACTGATTCTCTTGCACACTCCTATGGATCAAACGGGATAGGACCTCTTGTTGTCCTATCTTGTTGAATGATAAACAAATAAGGAGACAGAGGATCACCTTGACGAAGACCTCAACCACCCGGAAGGAAACCCTTAACAGTGCCATTCATCATGACAGAATACCAAGGGCTAGAAATACATGAATAAATCAAATCACAAATTTGAGAGGAGAAGCCAAACCTTCGTAAGACCGTTATAAAAACCCCCAGTCCACCCGATCATAAGCTTTCGCCATATCCACTTTTAACATAATATTACCCCCATGTATTCTTTTATTAATTGATTGCACCAACTCCTGAGTGAGGCTAATGTTCTAAAAAATACTCCTTCCAAGAATAAAGGTTTCTTGCTCTGAAGAAATCAAGCGAGGTAATATACCTGTCAATCGAGAGACAATAATCTTGGAGCAAATTTTATAAAACACAGAACAAAGATTGATAAGATGAAACTTATCAAAACCTGTGGGTGACTCCATCTTTGGTATAAGAATCAAGTAGGAGGCCGTGAAAAATTTAGGAAGATCCTTAGTCATAAAGAATTCCACTACTGCCTTCCAGACATCAACCTTAACCACCTCCCAACTGCTTTTATAAAAATCCGATCCAAACCCATCAGGACCCGGAGTACAATGATTTGGAATGGATGATAAGGCCTGAAACACTTCCTCTAAAGTAGGTAGCTGAAGCAAAGAGACATTTTCCTCCTCTAGTATGACCGGATCAATGAGCCATTCCAGACTAGGTTGCTCTATGGGTGGCTCTCCTTTAAGTGAATTTTGAAAAAACTCCACCGCCCCTTGGTGTATGCTTTCCGGGCTCTCATGAACTACCACATTCGATCTCATTTCCAACACCCTCTTCCTTCTCTTATTAGGAAGACAAGCATGAAAAAATTTTGAATTACAATCACCCTCCAACTTCCATTTAAGCTTAGCCATTTGTGCCACTCTCATCTCTTCCCAACGCCTCCAACCAGCTAGATCTGAGACTGCCTCATGTAGTTCTCTCTCCAAATTTACCGCCCAATTTGATTGAAGTTGTTGTTCAATCATCTCAACCTGTTTTTCAAGGGCATCAATACGCCCTATAGTGTGGCCAAATACTCTTTTATTCCATTCCCGAAGCATCACCTTTGTTTGTTTTAATTTCTTACTTAAACACAGTATCGGAGAACCTACCAACTGTAAACTCCAGGCAAGTTGAACACAATCCAGGAAACTAGGATGATCCACCCACATTTGTTGAAAATGAAATGGAGACAGCCCACATGAAAAAGGATCTTTCTTGAACTCAATGACCATGGGGGCATGATCTGAAGCAGACCTTGACAAATAAGAGCAAATAGTAGTAGGAAACAAATTAATGAATGAACTATCCATTAGAGCGTAATCAAGCCATGCCCACGATCGGGCCAAACCCGACTGCCCATTACACCAAGTGAAAATACTCCCTTTCATAGCCATATCCATAAGCCCCCTTGATGAATCCAATCATTAAAATCATCCATAGCAACATTAGGTCGAGGTCTTCCTCTTCTCCTTTCCGAATCATTCCGAATAATATTAAAATCCCCCACAACAACACAAGGATCTAAACCCAAATTATTAATGTTGAGCTCTTCCCACATATATCGCCTCTCCACCCAAGGACATTTGGCATAAATCACATGTATCAAAAACTTCTCCGCACCATTCTATACAACAACTGAAATAAATTGCATACCCATCCTAGCAACTTGCACCTTATAAATGCTACTACAAAAAATCCATATTTTCCCCCCTTCCACCTCATTAGAAATAACATTATCAAATAACTTAATGAGTCTTCAATTAGTTAAATTCATATAGAAATATGAAGTTATTAGTTGGAGATATTTTTGATATTGGTCGAGAGAAAATATTGAATAATTAAGGGATTTTTATCATCAATTTGGGATAATTGAGATTCTATAACAAGGAATAATAAATTGTGTAGGATTTACTAGGTGAAGTCAAACACTCTAGATCTATTCTTATTATTTTTAAAATCATAATTTTATTGTTTTTTTCTTCAGTTTAGTAAACCACTTTTCAAATTTCGATTTTTCAAGCAGTAATTAATTTAATCAATTTCAATACTCAATAGCATAATTATTCCTTGTGGGCTCGATATCCGTTTTCTTTAAAACACTTTATTACTTGTTATAATTCTATGCACTTGCAGACATATTTGATGTGAACAGTCATCTCAAAGAGGACAGAAAATTGATTGTTGGAAAGATTTCTGGAAGTTAATGGTGCCCAAGGCCACACGTATGCCAATATGGAGAGTTTGCCATGAATCTTTGCCAACAAATCAGAATTTAGCATAAAAAAAAAAAAAAAAAAAGAATTATTGAGTCCCCTATATGTCTAGTATGTAAGCTTGCTCTAGAATCAGTGACATATGCCCTCTGGTCATGTATCTCTGCTCAGGATGTGTGGGGAGCTAGTTTAAAGAGTTTTTAGAAAATGATGGTTATGGAGATCCCTTTCAAGGATTTGGTCAAGGAACTAAAGTCTGAGTTGGATGCATTTGATATGGTTGTTTTTGCAGAAACTATATACCAATTGTGGAACAGAAGGATTGGGTTTGTCTTTGAGGGTAAGTTCTTGGAACCAAACTCAATTGTGCAATATGCTATACTTAAAGTGTCTGATTTCCAAGCTGCAAACCAGAAAACAAATGGAGAAGGGGTGACAGTAAATCAAAATCATCCTCAGTACAATGCCAATTGGGATGCTTCTGTGGATTGATTAAACTGTAAAATTGGAATTGGGGTCATCATTAGAGATTGGCTAGGTAATGTGGTGGCTACTCTCAGATCTAAAAGGGAACTCTTCCCAGATCCAACTATGGCAGAGGCAGTAGGGGCACTTAAAGTAGTGATTTTTTGTCAAGAGTTACATTTATCCAGAATCATACTTGAAGGAGATGCAAAAATAGTAGTTGATGATATCAACAGTGACTTAGGCAAGTGGACTTTAGTAGAGATGATCATCTAGGATATTCGTAATAAACTTGGTATGATGCACCAGTGGTCGGTCCAGCATGTGTCAAGGAATTTTAATAATGTTGCTCATTTATTAGCTAATGATGCACTTAAACTCTCTGAGGAGAGCATTGTGTTGGAGGGTATTCCTCCTTGTATCCAAGCTTTGATGCTTTAAGATGAATATCAATTCACATTCTTCCTTTTCAAAAAAATAAAAAAAATAAAAAAGAAAATAAATTTACAAACTGACGTAATTTGATGCGGTGCGTCAGATTGTAAATATATTTTTATTGTAAAGTAGATTTAACGGATCACATGAATATACGTCAGTTTGTGAATTTACTTTTGTGTAATCTATTTGTGAGTTTAATTAACAATTTATGCCTAGCATATTATTTATTTCCATATTTGCAGACCCAACCCCACCCCAAACAACCATTGGTTTCCACCCAACACAAGACAAATTATCTCCAACCTTACAGGAATAAGCGACATAGGCCTTGTTTGGTTACACCATTTCTTAAAATTTAAAATAATAATAAAAAAAAAAAGCCAAAGAACTTTAAGTCTAAAATATAAAATTACTTTTTAACTTTTCATCTAAGTATTATGCAATCATCTCTCAAATACAATAATCAATACAACTCTCATTAACTTGAACACAATAATAAAAAATGCTAATAAGAGTAATAGTGTCGTACGTAGAAGCCCACACTCCATCTGAAGTGGGTCTAATGAGGGATTACAACTTGGGGAGTCATATCGTAAGAACTCAAAGGTATGGTTTGACACCACGTGGAAGACCTCCATGTTTATTCCTTCGAATGACTACTTCTGACTCTAGGTATGCTTGGGTAGGAGTCATTTATCCTCAATTGTCACACTACAGCATGGCAGTCCTGCCCTAAAAAGATGGATTTGGACATGGGACAAAATCTCACTTTTTAGATTCTAAACACTTAAGATCTCGTGGTGCCGGATTCTTCTAGGGAAGCAAGGAAGGAGCGATGCAGGGATATAGTGAACCCGACGTTGTGAGGTAGGTTAGCTTCTAAGACAGTATTGAGAATGTAGGGTGAATGTTGTATGTAAGAGGCATTTGCGTATTCTGTAGCCTTCCCCTTTCTCTTCATGAATAAATTTGTTTCTGTCCATTATATTTATCTTATGTTTATTTCTTGTTTTCAAAACTTTGAATGTGTTAGTTGTTTTCACTGAAGTATGAGTGAGTCTACTGTGCGTCAATATTCATGGGACGGGACGGAGTTCCTCGGACCATTCCTGCAAGACGTCACCACGAACTTCAAATGGATATATGGATCTCCTGTGAGTGATTGCGGTGGGACAGTATTGTGTTGACCTCACTTGATAGTCGAAATGTAGAATAAAGATTGTTAATCCGGGGCCCAGTTTGAAACCCTCATAACCGGATTCTAGTTCCGGCCAGAACCCACATCACACTACCTAGTTCTACTCGAGTCGGGTGTGGTTAAGATACCTAGTTTTTGGGTTTTAAACTCAGAACCCAGATGTTATATAAAATTAAACCAGTATCAAAGTGACATCGTTTAGTCGTAATGCTTAAGCTTCAGCCTTAAGTTCTAACACCCCTAGTTCCTCTCTCTCGTGCTTAAATATGACCTGTGAAAGTTGAAACCCTAGCCTTCAAGCTTCTGCCACCGTCTCTCTCTTGCCGCCATTCCTCCCCCACCGCTCTCTTTCTCTCTCACCGAAATCCTTGGTTAGAGTTAATTGTGGCTAAAGTCCCCTGCGATTTTAAAGGGTAGCTTGTTTGCTTTCCTCGACCTCTCGAGGGATTTCGCTCGCTGGATTTTATTCAAAACAATTAAGTAAATAATCTGCACCTGCTTAATTGGTATTTCACTGGCTGGACTTTTATAATCTGACTGGACGACCAATCCCTTCTATTTTGTTCATTCATTGAACTCTTTGTCCTTATCTAGTTTACCTCTTTCTCACTATATAAATATCTACAAAAACATGTTTTTGTTTTTGCTTTGTGACAGACCAATGAAACATATCATCTCAGTGGTTCTATTGGATATTACGAAAATAATGACAATTTTTTTTTAAGCGAAATGAAAGAGTAATACGTACAGAGATTTTAGGGATAGAAAAAATCATCACTTGGTCACCTTCAAACTAGTAGGAAAGGGACCTAAGTCCATCAAAATATGTATATACGTTTTGAGGTTTTTTTTTTTTTTAATTTTTTTTTAATTTTTTTAATTTTTAACATATAAAACCAAGGATGTGAGTGTCATTTGGGGTTTGTGTTTCTTAAAAGTAGAAGTGAAGAAATCAAGAAGTTTTCTGATTTCATATGTTTTTGATCTATTAGCTTTTTGGGTTCTTGATCTCTTACCTTTTTGAGTTCTTGATTTATTAACTTTCTGTATTTTCTTACCCTTTAAATTATGATCATATCATACCAGATAGAGATTTGAAAATCTGAATGGATACTTGAACATTAAAAACGGAAGATCTATCGCTTTGTTTTATTCAGTGCTTTGTTGTTGTTAGTGTTGTTGTCATCATGTCTTTACTATACCTTTTAGCAATGGGCAAAAGTGTGACACCCCCATATTTTCGCTTGGGATCAGACGAACATCTGAAGTATTGGGATATGCAACACTAGGTTACCTACCCCCTATTCATGACAAATAAAGATGCAACGCACCTAGCATGCATCTAATAGTATGAAATATTCAGCAGCTAATTTTTTTTGTCTTTTTTGAGCAACATTATGCACCAAACTAAAGAAATCTCAAATACTTAAAAACATAATCCATACATACTGAAAGGATAAACATCCATGATTATAGTATGGGTCTCAGAAGACTGTAATCTCAAAAGCATGGGAGACCAAGCTCCATAATTACATCACGAAAAATATAATTACTAGGATAGTTCGTTAAACAACTCGCGTAACTCGACCAACGATGTCATAATACTATCCAAAAATCTAACTAAGGAGGCCAGAAGCTCCGCGTCAAGTCGGTGCCGCCTAATCAACATCCTCTAGTCTGCAGGCTCCGTTCCCTCTCCTGGTCCTGATACATCTCCTACCATTTAATGATAATGGTAGTTGAGACTACCACGGTGAGATTCACCAAGTTAACTGAGAACTTCCACATAGGTTAATGATGCTTGCAGTAAATGCATTCAAAGTCATAAACTAGCAAAGAATAACTTGATGTAGATAACATGAACTTGAACTTAAATAGGACTGAATGTGAACTTGAAAAATGATTGAACGTGAAATGCAGACTGAATGTGAAATACATGAACGAATAACATGAACTGGAACTTGAAAGACATGAACTAAGCATAGCATGAACGTGAACGTGAAATATATGAACTTGGAATCTTGTTCAATAAGCATGATAATTAAAAGTGACCATATAGGTGCTACACAAGTCTCCTTGAGCCATGTGTCCTTACCGATTACTGCATCACAACACTGGTATATGCACCAGCTGTGAGTGCATTAACATACGTGCCAGTTCATAGATATCTGCACTTGCTGCGAACACATGTATTGTACGTAGCCCGTATCAGGTATGATCTACACCAGTACGATTACGTATAACATGAAATTGAAATGTGGGTGACACCATCGGCGTTAGTGCCTAACTTCACTCTGGTGACAAGTTAATCAGGCCCCATTCGAAGCCTGTTGATCTTTACCATGTCAACTCAAAAAATTTCATACTAGTTTAGACACTCCAGCATGAACAAAAGAAATCTATTAGGAGTTCCACAAAGGAGTTCCACTAATAGCATAGGTTATCCCCACATCAAAGAACTGGGGTGGATAAAATACTTCTCTAATAGTTCCTCCAACTACACCTTGAGCTCCTTCAATGCGGCAGGGGCCATACGATACGACACCTTGTGAGTCGAAGTTGTTGCAGGTTCCAACTCTATCACGAACTCCATTTCTCTATATGTTGGTAAGCTAGGTAACTCATAAAAAAAAACTTCGAGAAAGTCTTCAACTATGGGTATCCAAAATATTTTTTCATTCTTGACGATCTTCTCCACAATCATCAATAGAAAAGCTGATGCTCCATCCTCGATACACTTCACTATAAGAAAAATGATTATTTGCTACTTGCTATTTGCTACAAAAATGACTATTTTCTATCATAATGAGTCAATTTTCATTGCAAATAGTCATTCTCGTTGCAAATAACTCATCACAAACCATCACCGTCTCTAAACGAGCCTCTTCCTTACGGTTCAGCTTGAGCCCCAGACTCTCTGTGGAAGGGAGGAACCCCCAGACCGCCTGGATGGGATACTCCTTGTGGGCTGCCTCCCCCTCTGGGTATTCCCAATTTGATCCCAAAACAAATAAATACTTATGGGACCATTCCTTAATGCTCGAGTGGTGCTGCTCGAGTGAAGCAATCTTTCAACCAAGAGTCTGGGCCTGGAAACTACATATGCTCCTCGGTTGGTGATTGTTACGGTACACCAAGAACTCCCGAGCCGTCAAGTCGGGGTACTCCTCAGCAGTCCCACTATGGGCCATCCGGAAGATGACGCAACTGGACACTAGGAGTAGCCATGCATTGGGATGGAGCTTTGCCAGGGCCAGACCAAGGTAATTGAGAACCTCGCGGACGGGACAACAGAATGGGAGGTGAAGACCATTGGCAAACATCAACGGGAAAAAGGCTAGCCACGACGCCATGTAGTCAGGGATTCACCGTGTGCTCACCCCCTAGGGGAATCTCCGAGACGACGGAGGGGGGAATGTTGTATTTGGCACGAAATGCCCCGAGGTTCATGCCAGAGACTGACGAAACCCAACGTTTCCCCACAAAGTATGGCATGACAGAGTCAGCCTTGGGTGCCATAGTGGTAGTGAGAAGTAAGGGGAAGAAAAACTACAGATGCAGTACACAAAAACGAGAGGAAGATGGCGATAGAGGAAGAACAAAAGGTCTGGGAAGGAGAGTAAGGCACGACAACAAGAGCAGAAGTGGGGTGAAATGGCAGTAGCTCGAAGAAACGGAAGGAAGGACGGAAAGTTGGGAGAGATGAAGGGAAGAAATGGAGGAAGAGGAAGGAGAAGTGGGCTTTCTATAGCAGTGGAAGGTTGAAAGGAGGGCGGGAAACAAAGCTACCCTGACAGTGACGATGCCAGCGAACGCCACGTAGAACCCAACAGCTGAGGCGGCTCCTCGGATGGTAGCTGCTGTGTCAGGCGTGTGAGGGGCACAAACCAATGAGGCCTTAGGACGTGGAGAGAAGGACAACCGGCATGTCCAATCAGTTGTCGGGAGAGGAAATGGATGGCTCATTAATGGCCTCGGGAATCCAAATCTGTATGAGCCGAGAGAGAGGCCTAGGCCCAAAGAGGTCAAGCTATGGAGACCCTAGGCCCTTTAGGCGAAAATCCAGAGCAGGTCAGAAGCCCAGACCGAGAAATCACGTACTGTGGGCCTATCTAGAAAGGTTTTGGCACCGAGCTCAGGCACCCAGAACCCCACCATAGGGTAGTGATCACCTTGGGACTCAGTATCCTACCAAGCCTTGCCATAAGGTATAGTATGGACTATCGCTGATGGATGCAGGCGGCTGGGCATGTCCTATCATGGGCATGCTAGGCTCGAGACATGCCATATTCAATGCGTGTCAGGCAACCCAGCACGCAACGACGTGCTTCCAGAGGTGCCATAGGACAGCACGACCATGACCTAACACCCTACCACAGCAGAATGGTGGCAGCAGGTCTGACCCAAGAACAACCTGACACACCATGATCTCCTTCAGTAGTCTGGGCCATGACCTAATACGCCGACATGGCAGGGAGTGGTAGCAAACCTCACTCAGGTACGACCTGACACACCACGATCTCCCTCAGCATTCGGGTCCCCAAACCAAGGACAAATAACAACCATCCCTCTCATGGGAAGGCTCTCTGAACCCTTTTACCATTTTCTCTTGTTCTCTAAACTTTGTCCATCACATGGGGATTCTTCACTAACTTTGGCATCGGAGTGACCCCGAAAGTCACCAGAGCCCCTTCTTTCTATTAGTTGCAGGTGGTGTGAGCTTGGCTGTCATGACACTATTCGGGCTGCGAAACACGACATCAATATACACGATAGGCATACAAGATTTTTGATCTGGAATTTCTATTTTGTGCTCCAGCTGAGACCAACTTCATTCTTCAGATTTTTCACTCCCATCTCCTTGTTTGATGCCCCATTTTGCGCCTTGGGAGGAAGATCAAATCAGGTAACACACCTAGTTCCCAAATTCCTTGTAGTTGGATTGAAGCTAAGCTCAAACCGTGGCCTTTTATTTTCTAGAAAATTTCTGCCGTTGTCCAGATTTCGCCTAGTGACTTCCAAGTTTGATTTTTCTCACATGTTACTTCTTACTCTTGTTTAGTTGGGTGTTTAACTAAGTGGAGGAAGGGAATAAATAGTGAAAATCATGCAATCCATAGCCGAGAAGGTGAGACAAATTTCTACTCTGTTTTGCATCGGTTATGTAGTTTTTTTTTAAGAAAAATTCTGTTATGGTTTTACCTTACTTTTCTTAAGTTGAATTACGTTAAGCCTTTATTTTATGTGTTGAACTAGTGGAGATGAGAATGTATTTTTAACATTTTCCTCAAGTTAGTAGTCTTAGGAAATCACCAAAGATTTCACTTAAACGAGTGAGTTTATCTTAGAATTTTCTGGTTTATCAAGAGTCGTCCTTGCTGTTTTGTGCTATGTTTAAACAAAAAAAATGATGTTTCTTTTCAAGTGTTCTTCAATACTAGTAATCTTAGTTTATGTAGTTGGAATCGTGGTTAAATGAAGGGAGTTAAAAGCAAAAATGCACTAAGGCTGCTAGCCGTCCACGTTAGTGCAGAACTTTCTGCTATACATTCTATTTTGAGGCTCAAAACAGTCCATTTCATCCCCATTGTTCCTTTGCATCCCTTGCTCAACCAAAGATAATTTTTTGTATGAAAAATCATTGAAAACAAGGGACAAAAACCAGCCATCTTGTCGGCTTTAGCTCTTTGTTTAAATGGGTTTCCACATGTAGTTAAAAAAGCTGTCATATGCCCTCTTTGATGAAAATTCCAGATTTATGATGTTCCCTTGTTCCTTTCCATTTCCTAAATAAATTCCTATCATTTGTACATTCTTAACCCAAGATTCTCATCTATCCTTCATATAGAAAACACAATGGCCTTATTTGGACAGCAAGCATGCTATTAGTCACTTTCATGAATTTCTTTAGAATGCTTGAAATGAGGAGTTTTCATGTTTTGACTTAGTGCCATGTATGTTGGGAAGTTGAATGGGTTGAGATTGTATTTTGTAGTTGATGTTCTCTAAGTGAAGAGTGTTAAGGAAAGCACTTTAACTCCTTCTTGGAATTAAAGTGAGCCTCTAGTTAAGAATTTTGGTTGGTGAAGTTTAGAGTTAAATGGATATTGATGTACTCGTTCCATTTCATTGAATCAGAAATTTTCAAGTTCAAAGGGAACCAATAGTAAAGCTCGTAAGTAAGTAGCTATGACCATGCTTCTTACTCAATATTTTCTTCTACTAAATGCTCCTTTTTATTCAAATACTTCTTTGTGATAAAAAGGTAAATGCATATGCTATGAGCCGGTCTTGGTAGCCCATGTTAAGTATCCTATTAATTATAAATGTGTGTACATGTATGATGTAAAGTGATGGGCACCAACATAGATCTAGTCTTAAAGATCATTTGCAAGTTCTAGATGGGCCAATTACAATGTCAAGGGCCAAGAAAATCAAGGAAGCAATGCAATGATTGATGCAATCCACTTAGGACGAGTTTAACATGAGCCCAATATTCAAGATGGGCTTAAAGGATAAAGATCCAGTTTTGTTTCATTTGATAAGTTATGGAAGAGGGCAACAATATGACTTAAAGGCTTTGGGCACTTGAAAACTTTCAACTTGTTTAATTCATTTAAAAGACTTATTTTATTAGTTTAGAATAATTAAGTTTAGTACTGGAAGGACTTAAGCGGGGGCCTATGCAAGGGCATGTTGGGAAAGTTATTATTTTATTGAACTAGGGTTTCAAGAGGTTACTGTAGCGTTACTGTAGCCGCAACACTATTCATTCAGGGGCACTTTGGGTAAAATGGGCTTTATTTTATCTAGAGTTTTAATTAGGTTTTGGTTTAAATACTCTTTGTATCCTCATTTTCAAAAGTTTATAAAATTTGATGAATTTATTCATTGTGAGTTGAGTTTTACTCCTCTTGTTCTTAATTGAAATTTTGAACTTATCAAAAGTAAATTACAACCTTTGTGGCGTTCCTCTTTATAATATGGGTTCTTAAGACAGGTTCTTCAGCGGGTCTAGATTTTAATATAATCTAGATTCTTGAAACGAGTTGTCATCGGGTTTAGGTTTTCCATCCATTGACTTGATTTTGATTTTCTTAGGAAGTTTTCAAATTGATTGTGAGTTCAAGAGATTCTATTTTCGCGGGTTCATATCATATGGTATTCAGAGCAAGGTTTCCAATCAAGTCTGATTCTATCTTTTAATTTCTTGCATCCTAAAATTTAATTCTAGGGCATCATTGTTCTAGGGTTGAAAAACAAAAAAACAAAAGGTAGGCTTCCGAAATTCTTTGGGTTTTTGATTTGGCTGGAATTTGCATCACCTAGGGTTTCAGAATTCTAGGGTTTCTTGCATCTCTTTGTCAATTGCTTGGAGTGTCGTTCTATTGTTTCTCTTCTATTTCATTGTCAATTCTTGTGTGCTTGAATTCAATTGCTTGATTTTCACAATTGAATATTTATGTTTGTGATTGAATGAAAGAAAATAAGAGAAAAGGAAAAAAAGGAAAAGAAAAGAAAAGAAAAAGAAAAGAAAATGTAGTATATTCAAAGGTTGCTATATAGTTACGACAAAGAGAAAGAATTACATTTGTTGATTGAGCTTTATCATCAAACTGTCTGAATACATTTTTCTAGTTGGTATCTTGGTTCATAATTACTCTTTCCCTCGTATAAATTCCTTGAGTCTTGTGTCATTTTATTTCTTATTTATTTCCTAGATCCATATGACGATGGTCGGGGTGAGGATGGTAAGGAGGTGGTGTCTAGTGCTGAAACATGGCTGAGGGGTGATGTCATGGTGGAGAACACCGTGAAGAATGCTGGAACTGCTGCGAACATGTTTCTTGCTAGAAAACAGGAGACGGTTTTAAGTAACAAAAAATCTACACAACTTCCTACTATTCACACAACCTCCACATACCACATTTTTTTTAATTTTTATTATTTTTTTCTTTTATCAAATATTTAATATATGAATAATGAATAAAAAAATTGAATTATTTTAAAAAGAATAAACTCAAAAAAAAAATATTAAAAAATTTAAAATTTTAAAATTTTTTTAAAAAGTATGATGTGTGGATGATGAAAAGTTGTGTAGCAATTTTAACCAACTCGAAAGGAAAACCTCCGCAGGTAACTACTAAGGAGGTAGTTATAACTACCTCTGTTTCAACTTCTAATTCGCGGGAAAGTCAGTTAACCCAGACCTCTCTGGAGTGGGCTTCTATTGAGTGTGTTGGGCTTCGGCCCACAGATCTATCTCAAGCCCCAGAATAGTGCTTCGGCCGATGGAGGACTGAAGCCTTCGAATTTGGAAAGTCTTCAGTAACAGAACTTCAAACAGACTTTCTAAGAGGGGAAAGGGCAAATCTGTTGTCGTTGTAGAGGTGGCTGAGGAAGGGATCGATGATGCACAACTTCTCTCGGCACGGGAAGAAAATGTTCCTAAAGGGAGGAAGTGGAAGAGATGGGCTCGACTACAAGATGGACAAGGTCAGTCTCCTTCACCACTTATTGGTCAGAAACGTGATGGTTTGCCAATTTTCGTTACGAAGGATGCAAATGTAGCAAATAAAAAATTGAAGGGATTGAATGATTCTCAAATTGCTAAAGGGGAAGTGCTATCGGCGGAGGTTATTTGGCAGCCCCGCCGGGAGCCATGATTCTGTAGAGTTGGAACTGCCGAGGGCTTGGAACCCTGACAATTCATGACCTTCAACTTAGGGTGAAGGAAAAGTCTCCCAAAGTAGTTTTCCTTGTGGAAACACTACTTGTTGCCCCTAAAATGGATAGGACAAGAAGAACACTAGGATATGAATGTTGCTTTACTGTCGAACCCTTGGGTGGGAGTGGAGGGCTTGCAATGCTCTGGAATGAGGATTCGGGGCTTACCATTCATAATTATTCACTGAGTCACAAAAGTGGATGGTTTTCTGTTCCTGGACAGTTAGACAAAGTTCTGGTAACTGGGTTTTATGGAGATCCAAGACCAATAGAAGAAGTCTTTCTTGGGATTTGTTGAGTCGAGTGAACCCTGGCCCCTATCCATGGTGTTTATTTGGGGATTTTAATGAGATTATGGTGTCCTCTGAGAAGGTTGGGGGTAGAGAAAGACCTGAGTTTCAAATGAGAAGGTTTAGGGAAGCAGTGGAGCATAATAACTTAATTGATGTGGGCTGTAGAGGCAATCCTTTTATATGGAGTAATAGACATTTAGATTTGACTTTTACTAAAGAGAGGCTTGATAGGGTATTTGTTAACCATCTTTGGCAATTACAAGGAGCTAGAGTGGTGGTGGATACTTTGGTGGCTAAATGTTCTGACCATACTCCATTGGTAGTTTCTCTGTTGCCAAGAGACAGAGGTTGTAGATTGCATAAGAGGTGTTTTATGTTTGAGGCTAGTTGGACAAAGGAGAATAATTGTGGTCGAGTTATTGAAGATGGATGGAGGAACTGTTTGGTGAGAGGATCTACTGTAGATAGACTCCAAGCATCCTTAAGGAAGTGCAGTACTGACCTGAGTAGATGGAGTAGATCAAACTGTTCAGAGGAAGAGAAGTTACTTGAAGAAAAAGCTACCTGTTTGAAAAGACTGCAAGACCATGAAGGGACTGATATGTTGCAAAGGGAAGTTGGTTTGTTACTTGACAAGCAAGATTTGAAATGGAAACAAAGGGCCAAAGCAAACTGGTATAAAGTTGGGGACAGAAATATAAGGTTCTTCCACATGTGTGCTTCACAGAGATGGAGAAGAAACCGAATTGTGGAGGTAAGGGATTCAACTGATATCTTAAGGACAGGACAGGACAGGTTAGTGTTTCACAAGCTTTTGAGGCTCACTTTGCTAGTATTTTCTGTTCTAACAATCCATCTGATGTGCAAATAGAAGAAGGTTTGGCTAACCTTTGTTGTAAAATCTCTAGTGATATGTCTCAAGATCTTGATAAACCTTTTGTCAAATCTGAAGTTGAGTTGGCCTTGTCTCAAATGTCTCCCTTTAAATCTCCAGGCCCTGATGGCTTTGGACCTTGTTTCTTTCAAAATTATTGGAGTATAGTGGGGGATAGGGTGGTTGATGTTGTTCTTGATTTTCTGAACTCAGAAAATTTTGATATGGGGTTGAATAAAACTAGCCTGGTTTTAATTCCCAAGGTGAATAGGCCTCAAACTGTCAGTGATTTTAGGCACATTAGTTTATGCAACGTTGTTTATAAATTAATGGCCAAACCCTCGCTAATAGGTTGAAAAAGATATTAGCTGAGATTATTTCTCATAATCAAAGTGAATTCATACATAGTCGTCTAATTTCTGATAATACTATGATTGCCTATGAGGCCATTCATACTATGAAAACCAGGCTAAAAGGGGAAAGGGGGAGTGTTGCTATAAAATTGGATATGTCTAAAGCATACGATAGGGTTGAATGGTCCTATTTGAAGGCTGTTATGCTGAGATTGGGTTTCAGCCAGAAGTGGGTTGAGAGAATTATGGTTTGTGTTTTCACTGTTCAGTATTCAATATTAGTGAATGGCCAAAGAAGTAACCTGATCTGTCTAACAAGAGGTTTGAGGTAAGGGGATCCTCTTTCTCCTTACCTTTTTTTTTTGTGTGCTGAAGGATTATCATCATTATTACATGGAGCTGAGACAAGTGGGGTTCTTAAAGGAGTCGAGGTCAGTAAGGGTGGAATAAGCATTAATCATCTGCTGTTTGCAGATGACTGCCTGATTTTTTGTAAGGCTCATCTGACCCAATGGAGGGCTTTAGAGAACTTATTGAATGTTTATAAAAGTGCTTCTGGTCAGAAATTAAAGTTGGATAAAACCTCTTTGTTTTTTAGTTCAAATACCAAGAGAGAGGTTAAGGATGATTTAGCTGAGGTCATTGGTGCTAGAATTTTTAATGATGCCGACAAATATCTAGGTTTACCCTCACTGGTGGTAGATCTAAATATAAAGTTTTTTGTAGTATCAAAAAGAGGGTTCAGGACAGAATTGGTACTTGGCATAATAAATTTCTCTCCTAGGCAGGTAAGGAAGTTTTGATCAAATCTGTTCTGCAAGCTCTTCCCACTTATGCTATGAGTGTTTTCAAGTTGCCTAAAAGAATATACACAGAAATATCTCAGTTGTTGGCTAGATTTTGGTGGGTTCACATGTCAAGCCAAAATAGAGTTCAATGGAAACAGTGGAAGAGGGTTGGCTTTCTAAAGGACCAAGGGGTATGGGGTTTAGGGATATGGTGTGTTTTAATCAGGCTCTGTTAGCAAAACAGTATTGGAGACTTCTAACCAATCCTCAATCTATGGTGGCCAGAATAATGAAGGAGAAATATTATAAACATGTGGATATCTTGAATGCAAAACCTGGTGGGGCTCCTTCTTTGATATGGAGAAGTATTAGGGGTGCTGCTGAGTTGGTTAAGAATGGGATGAGATGGAGGGTTGGAAATGGCCCGAAAATCAGGACTTCGATAGACAAATGGTTGCCAACACCTAACACTCATATGGTACAATCTCCTGTAAAATGCTTGCAGAGGAAGGATACAGTGGATAAACTGTTGGTGGACGGGGGTTCATGGAATGAAAATCTGATTGATGAGATATTTTCAGTGGAAGAAGCTGCTGTGATCAAAACTCTGCCTATTAGTAGAAGGAGGTCAGGGGATATGATGTATTGGGGTCATACTAAAATGCTCTTTTTTCTGTAAAATCTGCCTATCACTTACAGTGTCAAAGTTTTTCTTTGTTCCTGGGAGAGTGTTCTAACAAGAGACAGTTTTCTTAGTCATGGAAATACTTATGGGCCTTACAAGTTCCTCATGTTGTTAAAGTTTTCTTGTGGAGTGCTGTTAGTGAGACACTTCCAACCAAAAGCAATCTGTTCAAAAGAAAAATTTCTGATAATGAGGCCTGTCCTATTTGTAACCAACAGGGTGAGACAAGTAACCATGTGTTATGGTCATGTGTGGCTGCTAGAGATGTTTGGTCTGATTCTGCAAGTCATCTACATAAGGCTAAGTGTCTTGATTCAGATTTTATTATCACTTGGTAGGATCTAATAGCTCGATTTACAGGATCTGATCTGGAATAGGCTACTTGTGTATTCAGGTAAATCTGGCTGAGAAGAAACAGATGGGTTTTTTATGACTCTTTCAATAGTCCAATGAAGCTGTGGCAGAAGGCAAGGATGGAAATGGGGGCTTTCCAGCAGGCTCAGATCCAAGACAAGGATGTTGGAGTTGCTCAGAATGTTAGCAGGAGTTTGGGTCATTGGAATAGACTAGAAGGGGACTTGGTAAAGGCCAATTGGGATGCTGCTTTCATTTCAAACGATAGGAAGATGGGTGGGGGTTGTGCTTTCAGAAACAGCTCAGGGGACCTGTTAGCTGCTGCAGCATGGCCAATGAGTTTTATTGGCAGTCCTTTGCAAGCTGAGGCAGTAGCTTTGGAGAGGACTATAGAATTGTGTGTTGAGTTGGCATTCCAGCAAGTTTTGTTTGAAGGAGATTCACTAAATTTGGTTCAAGATATTTAAAGCAAAGAGGAGAATTGCTCATGTTATGGCCAGATTGTTGAAGATCTCAAGTCTGTTTTCAAGCATCCAACTAGTTGGAATATCCAGTTTGCTCCCCACACACTGCAATCAGGTTGCTCACATCCTTGCAAGGAAGGCTTTACAGTTAGATGATGAAGCTGTTTGGATTGAAGAGGGCCCTTTGGAGATTATGTATTGTATTGAACATGACAAATCCGTTTCTACGCTTTGATTTATGATATGAATGTTTTCTTTCAAAAAAAAAGAAATTGAAATTGAAATCCATATAATTTCATTATTTTATGATGGAAAAAATTGAAATTCAAGCACTATATATATATGGTTATGGTCTACACTACAAATTCATTCTTAACTCATACTCACTCCATGGCAGTAAGTTTATTGAGAATATTAGACGTAGAAGCTAGACGAAACCGTTGAACTCTAGCTTCTTCTCCAACGACTACTACAGATTTTCTATAACGATTTGACATATGATCTTAATATATTCAGATTCTCTAAATCCAACACTAATTGCTTCTAATAAAAATTAGTTGGACCTCTCACAAAATATGATCAAACATAGAATGTGTTCCCTTGATTTATACTCGAACTTTATTTATAGTAATATTTCTAGTAAACAATTTACGATGATCAATAAATTCTGATCTTGTTTCTTGGCACAACTTGTTGACAACGACGATGAAGACGACGGCACGAGGATGAAGAAAACAAGCAGAGAGGGTTTTGGCATCTCAGAAAAGAAAAAGAAAATGAGGAAATCGGAAAACTCTTTGCTGAAAGGCCGAAGGCGAGACAACTTGTGGACACTGGTGGGGAGTCAGCTATAGTTTTGTGGCTAGGGTTTCGCGCGAGAGAGATAGAGAGAGAGAGGGGGGGGGGGGGGTTGGGGGGGGAAGAAATGAAATTCAAGTGTTGTTTTCGATTTTACATAAACCGGGTACCGGCTTTTTAATACGGAATCCGGATTTTATACCCGGATCCGGGCCGGCTATATCCGGTTTTCATAATGCGGGTTTCAGCCCGAGTTTGACCCGGGCCGAAAACCGTAACCGGAACCCGGTTAGAACCCGGATAACCGGGTTCCGGACCGGGCCGGAAAAAAATCTGGCCCGGATGAACAGTCTTAGGCACAAGCATATATACTTTCTTTACAATTGTAAACTTTCAAATTTGATTTTTGACGTTACATTTCTTTCATCATTATAATTTTTTCAAATTCTCACATAAAATATAATAAACAATTCAATTTTTTTAAATTCTAAAATAATAATAATATTATAACAATATTTTATTCAACTTTCATATCATCTGATCAGCTCATGACTATTCAAACCTCACCTTACTTTCACAATATTATATTAGATGCAAATGCAATTTCTAATAAAAATCTCCTTTATCATTTTGAAAGAATAATAATAATAACTCGATAATATATCAACATAAATGAGACGCATAAATAGTATCTATATATTTTACATTATTATCTTTTTGCTCATTTAATTTTTAATTTTATCGTTCTAATCCCCTCGTGTTGGCAATGATTTCCAAATTAGACTCTCATTCGTTAGATTTTTTTAACGAAATTCTGATGGAGGGTGTTAATTAATTGAAAAGATTTACAAACCCAAAGATTAGATGCATAAAAAATAAAAGTCCAACCCACAAATTTGCAGGCAGCAGTAAGTTGTACATGATCATGATGGGCTAATATAGGGTCCAACCCACAACCTACACCACTGTATAAATCTCGGCTCCACCATAATTACAGCCGAGCCTATGTTTTTTATGTTTGTTTTGTTTTGTTTTGTTTTGTTACGATGAATCTTGCGTTTTGAATGCAACTGAAAGCAACCTTTGGCCATGTACTCACCAGAGGTGGTGGCTCAATTTTATTTTTGGATTATTCTCAAGTGGCTTGATATATACTAAATTTTGGTCTCAATCTTTTTTGTCTTATTTCTAGCTTGATTTTGATTGGGTTGGTAAGCATGCAATCTTCGAATTAACGATGAGTTTGATAATCATTAATTATTAATTATTAATTATATACTACGGTCACACTCAAGTAGAAAATTTATTATTTACCACCAGTCAGTACCCCTTCATGTTCTTTTTTATTCCATTAATTATTGAATTTATTATTTTAAAAAATAAGAGTTGATGTAATTATTAATCAATAATATTAAAACTTTCCAATTCATCTTATCTAATCATTATAATTTTCTTAAATTTTTATACAAAATAAAATAAATAATTCAACTTTTTTAAATCTCAAAACAAAAATAATATTAAAAAAATATATTATAATAATATTTTATTTAATTTTTAAATTTTATTTTATCTCATCTCATCTGCAAAAACAAACAAGCTAGCCTGTTTATGTTTTCTTTTGCTGTTTAGGGACCTTTTGTTTACGTACTTTACGTTTTTGCAGAAATGACATGCCCTTTGATTACGAGCCTCAAATTTTCATTATAAGAAAGTAAGTAAATATGGAACATTCCCTTTGATTATGAGCGTCAAATTTTCATTATAAAAAAAGTAAGTAAATATGGAAAGTATCGCATTCACAATTTCGTATTGCAATTTAACAGTTCCACAAGTGTGAAAGATTAAGGGCGGCGGCCCTTTGATTCTCCGTAGCTTGACAACGTCTTAGGAAAGAAAAGAAACCGAAAGGATATTTAGTCAAGTAAAGACCTAACTTCCTAGCTTAGTGATCAAACGGCTTTATAGGATTATTCAAAACTCATTAACCCAGCTGTATTTATAAAAGTAAAAGATAGATTGATGGGTGGTACTTCCAGGAAAAAGCAGCAGAGAAAGAGATTTTCTGGAAATAAAAAAAATAAAAAAAAAACAGGTTCTCTGGTTTAGTTTTGAACATGAAAAGGCATTTGAGATGGTTAGATTCAATGGAGAAGTGGACCAAAGTTGTTTTGGGGACCTCGATTCAGACCTGATATCAGAAAAGGAATATATATTAAAAGAATCAGATCCAGAAATATTGTTGTTCTTTGGATTTCAAAAGGTATGAATTTACAATTCAAAATGGAGACGAGACTTTGAATTTGTATTTGTTGCCAAAGATCATTATCAAATCAGAGAGCAACTTGACAGATAGAAGCAAATTCACCTTTTGGGTGCGTGAATTTCTTGAACTTTAGTCTCATTTCAGCTCTTGTCATGCATGCTTTTTAGTATTTATATACATTGGACTCAACAACTGCCACAGCTTTTTTCCTTCTTCTCATGCATGCTAATGACCAATAATGCACTATTATTGGACTATTGTATGCCTAAAAAGTAAGATAAATTCTATTTGCAGTGCTTAAATGGCCAGATTGCATATGCAAACCATTCATTAAATAGAAAAAAAAAATATCATTTTAAGAATGATATTATTGTAATTTTAAAGATAAAATTGACTAGGCTTGTATATGCAGTCTCCAAATAGGGACTGTACGTAACATTGTTATAAAAGTAATATATTTATATATATATAAATGTTGATGAATGCATTATGCTCCGCCCTCTTCGTGCCTAAGGATAATATAATGAATAATGGGGTGTAGTTGAGTTGAAATTGGTTATAGCTTCTAAACTAAACACATATTAATATGTAGTACATTTTATACCAAAAATAATAATAATAACTGATATAGAATTCAACCTTTTCGTCCGTTACTGGTTCTTAGTCGTAGTAGCACCATTTCCACTACTACAAAAGAGTTTTTAGGGTCCCAAAAATCTCTTTTTGTCCCTAAAAGGATATAGAGACCATACTTTTGGCAGCAAAATTTATGTGATGTAACGGTTGCATGCATGTGTTTGAACATAATTAGGATACTTGCTATAACATTAGTTTGACTTTGATAAACTGGTCAAACACTAGCTGGAAGCCATATATAGTTCAAAAACCTTGATTGACAAGTGCTCGAAGAATTCAAAGTAACATTCAAACACAATGCTCGATCAATTTCTTGAACTAAAATTTCAATGACATACTAGTATAGTTTACAAGTTTTGAACAAGCTGGTTTTCAATATATTTTAGCGTAGGTGAAGGCAGGAAAACTTCTTGAACATCATGTGTAGTTATGTTTTTTTCTCAAGATGCCATGTCACCAAGTTACTAACCTGAAATTACAAATTACACCATGTGATTGACACCGGAAGTTGCCAGGCGGGGGAGTCTTCGACAATCAAGTCAATTTTTTTTTTTATGGATGATATGCTAGAGAGCAAGTTGATAGAATATGGAGCGGAGATCTTGAGATCACACTCACACTAGCTTTAAGAAAGACCATTGTTGTGGGATCTGGAGAGAAATCACCTAGCCATATGGTTTCTTCACTTATGAAATAAGCGGTCCTCTATCATTGAGAAGGTACTAAGTTAGCAATATATAGAAAGAAGATTGAGAGAAGACGAGGCTTTGTTTCAGCAATGGAGCAAGGGAAAGGGAGAGCAAGAAAACGAATGCGCGTTAGTAAGCTAACGCGCAACTGCTTTCGCACTAGCGGCCTCAGTCTTTGCTTGTTGGGAAGTGGACCCCTTCTTTATTTTTAGTCGAGAAGCATGTCTTTTGTTTAATTAAAATTTGGATTGCTTGTGTTAAGCATCTGATAGTTAGCTCCTATATGATGGATAGCTCTAATTGTGGGATATCTAAAAAATATGCTCTTGTTTGTGGCCTTCCTGCTCTTTAGGGTAGCTAGATTAGTCACAATAGTCCTTATTAGTAAACTACAACCTCGTTAATTGACTCCCTAGTTCAATCAAAGCTATAGCCCCCACCTCCTTTTGTCCCCTCGCACTCATGTTTTTAAGCAGTCTTCTGGGCTTGGTTGGCTTCTTTTCCTTCCGCCTTGCCTCCTTCATAGGCAACCTAGAATATCATATCGCCAATTGGGATCTCATTCTAAATTTTGATTCTGGCTCAGGGGGAGAGGAAGAAGAAGGAAAATGGAACTCTAAAATAAGAAAGATAAATTGTACATGACAAGAACAGCATGAAGTGGCTCTTAATCACTCATAACCTAACCTTGAAGTTCAAGTAAACAAGTTCTTGACTCACTTAGTGTTATAGCACATAGGGCTTCGGCATTATCTATTGAATAAGAAAAAGAAGATCAACCCTAGTTTGATGATGAACATGTTTTCATTGCTTATGGTGAAAAACCCGGGGGTTTTGGGGAAGACCTATGTGGGGCACCTTTTGGGTGTGGGAACTCAAAACCCGGGGGAGAGACTAAAAGCTATCCTTTTTTCGGTACATTCTTCCTAGATAGGTTTTAATACCTTAGATGACTTTATTTATGATGGTAAAGAAAAGCAAATCCTACTCATTTAGAAGGGGGTGTCAAGGAGTACTAGACCACTGATTTGAAGTTTCTAGAATAGACCCCTATTAGAGATTTCAGGGGTGGAGAAGAAGACCAGTCAAGATAACTTGAACTTCGACAGAAATTGAAAAGAAGCCTAGGTTTGACAATGACCTTGACCTCAATCTCACTACCATATACCCATATACCGAGAAGCAGGTCTTTCACTTTGAGTGCAGGAAAGTTTGCTGGTAGGAATTCCTTAGTGCGTATTACAGCTTTTCACCAAGGGGGTGGATCGAAGCAGCAAAGAATTGATCTAAAACAAAGCACTTCGTCTATGGACATTGTAGAAAGGATAGAATATGATCCTAATCATTCTTCTCGGATCGCTCCAGTACGATGGATAGAGAGGGTGCAGCTACACCAGTAGAGGAAATGCAACACGATGTTTAACTTAGTATTTTCCCAAGAGACTGCTCCTGGACATGGAGGAAAAGACTAAAATTGAAATCCCTTGCACAAGACAAGATAAATTGTGTGGTGGGAAATGGAAATTCTATTTCTATTTGGTATGACCATTGGCACCCTCTTGGTTCCTTTGTTAGCAAGTTTGGGAACAGTTTCACTTCGTCTTCTGGTTGGGAGAGGAAGCTAAAGTTGGGGCAATCTTAGAATGATGTGATTGGAATTGGCCTGGTGGGTCCGGGTGGTTTATTCTAAGTCTTCACTACCTGAGCTCTTAATGTATGCTTCTCCATTTGGGAGTCAGGCCTCTTTACTGCTATAGCCATGCTCGATAAACACGGAGGGCTTGGTGCTTCAAACAAGCATGGCATAGAAAGTGGTAAGTGACAAGGCTATAAGCTAGTAGCATGTATGAGAGAGTTCAGTTGAATGAAACTAGGAGATGGGGCAAGTAACCACACAACTAGGCTCTCGCACGGGTAATACCCTGAACAACACCATGTTCTTCTCATGTTCTTTGTATATGCATTTGCTATGGCGATGCGCAACACCCTCTTATTATTTTATATTAAAAGGAGTTGACTCTATAGATTGGCTCAAATATCCTTGTATTCAAGTTTACAGTTCAATTTCTATAGATGGATCTAAGTTTATATTTCCAAATTGAGAGTTAGGTTCCTATTGATCGGCTTAGAGCTCATTATTTCCAGGCTTAGAGTTCGGTTCTTATAGATTGACTCTGAGCTCATTACTTCCAGGCTTAGAGTTTGGTTCCTTTAGATTGGCTCAAAACTCATATTTACAAGCTTAAAGTTTTGTTCTTATAGATTGGTTCTACGCTCACTATATCCAAGATTTGAGTTTGGTTCCTATATCTCCACTCTAGGCTCATTATTTCTGAGCCTAGAGTTTAGTCTCTATCCAAGATTCAAGTTTTCTTGTCTTCTAGCTTCTTCTTTAACAATTTCAATTTCCTTTTTGGCTGCCTCAACTTGTCCATTTGCCTATAGGTGACATGGGATGGATTAAAAATTATAGATCTCGAGCTCTGAAGACCTCTCTAAAAGCATGATTATCAAATTGTTACCTGTTTTCCATGATAAAAACATGCAGTGTAACAAATTTGCATATGACATATATCCACAAGAAACCAATTATATTTCGAGAAGTTATTGTTGTGAGGGCTTTGGTAACCATCCACTTCATAAATTAGTTGATTATGACAACAACAAATTCTAAATTCCCTTTCCAGGTGGGATCGATCTTACAAGGTATACTCCTAATTGCGTGAAAGGCCATGTTGAGGCGATCAACGAAATCTCCTCTGGTGGTGCCCTTGGGATATCTGCAAACCATAGTTCCTCTCCTAGTTTTTGAGCATCTCCATGGAGTCCTTCTACATGTTCAACCAATAAAACCCAGCTAAGATCACCTTGTGTGCCAATATTCATCCTCTAAAGTGATTTCATAGACGCCTTCATGTATCTCACTCAACATATATTCTACAACGTTCGTTGTTAAGCGCCGTAGAATCTTTCAGAAAAATCCTTTTTGATACAGTATTCCATTCTTTAAAGTGAACCTTGCTGCTTGATTACTTACATGTTGGGCTTCCTTCTTAAACTATGGAAAACTCTAACCATTATGTATTCGATGATGGGTTTCATCCAATATTCTTCTTTTGTCGCCTTACTATCCTACATTTCTCCAATTGTTGGTTCATTGAGTATGTCCATTGGAACCAGAACTCTTCTGGCTTCACCTTCGGGTGGGGTCCAAACCCATTCTTGTCAATTTATCTACTCTTGCATTATGTTCCCTTGGTACCTGCACAATTATTATTTTTCTGAAAACTTCCGGGATCCCTCGCCTCTTTTGCAAGGTAGTCTACTATATGTCGAGTCCTTGCTTCATACTCTCCTTGTACCTGCCCCAAAATCACTTGTCAACCACTCCTTCAACTAATCTTGCTCCCAAGCCTCAAGCTATATAGTTGGTCTTGCTAAAAAGACCTTGTATTCGGCTTCATTGTTCATCACCCGGAAGGCTAACCTGGTTGCATACTCTTACTTTACTTGGTGGTTTAGTTATCACAACTACACCCCCATCGCTTGATTTAATGATCCATCTACATAGCTCACCTAGTTCTTTCCTTTCTCTGATGCACCTATCTACCGCTCTCACCTTTAGTGTACTTGGCTCTAGTTCTTTCAAGGCCGAATGAGGGCAATACTCTATGTCATAGCCGCAAAGTCCTATCAACCAATTGGCAAGTCTACCTGAGAGGTCAGGACTTGGCAGGATCGTAAAAATTGGAAGCTAGTAATAACTCTTATAGTATGAGCATAAAAGTAGGCCATAGTTTTCGAGTTTCCAATACTATAATGAATGCAATATTTTCCATTTTCTTGTACCTCTCTTTGGCCCTTCTCAAGGCCTTGCTTGTATAATAATTTTTTTTATGCTCCCTTACTTTTCCCGAACCAAAGTCCAGTAGATAGTTGAAGGAGACAAGACCAAGAATAAGTTAAGCACCTCTTATGTGCTATCTTGGCTTAAAAGCATTACACTTGTCAGGTACACTTTCAAATGCATAATGGCTTCCTCACATTCCTTGGTTCACTCGAAAGCTATCTAAAGCACCTAGAAATAGGGAAAACACCAATTGATTGTTCGTGAAATGAATAGGTTCATTGTGGCAACTCGTCGGTAAGTCTCTCAAGATCTTTTGTACACTTCAAGAGTTCCATCAACATGATAGCTCAACCATTTATGGAGTTGGCTTCTATCCCCTCTTGAGAGACCATAAACCTGAGGAATGTCTTAAAAGATACTCCATATGCGCACTTTGTTGAATTTAACCACATATTGAATTTTCTTAGACGTAAGAAACTTGTAGCTGGATTCGTTACATGGGACATCACCCTTAAATTCTTTACCAGCATATCATCTGTGTATACTTCTGTATCTTTTCCATCTTGCTCCTAAAATATCAAATTTATCAATCTTTCATATGTGGCTCCAATATTCTTAAGCCCAAATGGCATCACCTTGTGGCATTACAGTCCTCAATGAGGTATTCTTCTAGTTGGGCTTGTGCAAAGGAATTCAATTGTCCCCTGAAAAAAGCACCCATGAATGTAAAAAGGCTCATGTCATGTGGCCGAGTCCACAAGCAGATCTATCCTAGGGAATGGAAAACTGTATTTTGGGTAAATTTTGTTGAGATGAGATCCACACATATCCCCTATGTTTTGTTTGAATTTAGCCTTATAACCACATTTGCCAACCACTGTGTGGCTACTAGACCTCACAGATGAATCTGGTACATGTGGTTATGAGACTAGTTGGCGAATGTGGTTATGAGGCAAAGTAACTTGTCAACCTCTATGAAAGATCAATCAGGTGCATAGTTCTTCCTTTTCTACTTCACAGGTTAGATAGGTGAGTCTACATTAATTTTATGTATTTGTATAGAGGAATAAAAACCATGCATATTCTCATGTGTCTAGACAACCATGTCCCCATTATCCAAGAGGAACATCATTAGCTCTTTTAGTTCACTTTATGCTATTTGAATTCCAATTAGTACTTTTATATTCTAGTCTACATCTTTTAAATGCACTTCTCCTAGTTCTTCTATCAACTCACCATTTAGTAGCTCATTCTCATCTTGAACCTCCACTTCCAAAGTCATCATTTCTTTGGATTCTTTAAGGATGGTGTGTAACACTACTAGGTTGTCACCTGGTCCCCTTTGGCTTTCCCTATGCCTTTGCTTCAGGTAACCACCATGAACCTATTAAATGTAGCTCTGCCAATAATGGTGTTATATGCCAACTGGCAATTGATCACCAAGTAGTTGACCATCACCGTTCCTTATCTTAGGCTAATCCTAAACATAGTTGACAAAGTGATCATACCCACCAAATAAGCCTTTCTTCTGAAATGCTACGAGTGGTGAACTTATGGGCTTAGTTTTTCATTCTAAACTTCATTTATTTGTATGTAGACTAGTACTATATATCCTCCGAACGACCATTACCATTAAAACACAATGCATTATGTGATTGGCAATAGTGACACTACCAGGGCATTATCATGGGGGTGTTGGATCCCCTATTATCTTCTTCTTTGAAAGGAATTACCTTATCTTTCTTATTTTGTTCTTTATGAGACTTCTACATGGCATAAACCTTTACCTTTACATCCTAAAGGGCATAACCTTTCATTGACAAATTTGACTCCCCACTCAATGCAAAACCCCCCAGCTATCGTCCTTATTGGCGATCTTCTTGCCGTTTTCACTAGTTATTCCCCCGGCCTCTATCTCCTCGGGCTAGCCGATCTCTTCCCATTTGCCAACCTACAACAAATTTTAACAAATTTTCCTATTGTACTTAGCGCTTCAACTCTCGTTTTAAATTTCCATAGATTCGATGGAGTAAATTGCATAGGTTGTGTTTGATACAGGTTATTTCTTTCTCCTCCTTGCCATGAATTGTTTGAAGAATAGCTTCCCGAGCTTCTCGAAACTTTCTAATTACCCAATTGGTACTCCTAATTAAGTTTGAGTTGCTCCTTTTTAAGTGAGGTTAAATGCTTGTCATGCTATTTCATTGGCACTCCCAGCAAGGCTACATCTCAATGTGTCCTACTACATTATTAGTCCCATCAAAGGTTCCCACTTGAAGTACCTTGAACCTCGGTGGCAAGGGTCATTCTTAGACTTGGATAGTGAATGGAGGGTGTGAATCAAGTATAATTTCATCCGCGATAGTTTGTTTACCCATCATTTTTCGCTCTATTATCCCAAACTTTTTAATCAAACCCTAGATCTGAGCTTGTACCTTCAAGTCTTCATTCTTATTGTCTAGTTGTACTGTTGAGCTCCCATTGTACAATAGGAAGACTGTCTCCCTTTTTTAATACTTCTGTATATTTGTAGGGGTATGTTCAAAGTGGTTTTGCAACATAGCTATACACTAGGCTTGGGAGTTAAAGGATTAGGAAAACTCGGAGAACACATTAGAGATTCGATAACAGGGGCTTTAGAGTTAGTTGACAGATTCTTCTTTCTTTCAACCCATAGAAGACGACAAATATTGATGTTGTTTTCTCAAGAAGTCAAGTCACCAATTTATTGATATGCAATCACAAAATACACCAAGTGATTAATGCCGAAGGTTGCCCAACAAGGGACTCTCCAATGAATAAGTGAGTTCTTTTGATGGATGATATGCAAGAAAGCAAGTGGACAGTAGATGGAAAAAAACCCCTTTACTTGTCACGAGTCCCTTTTTAATAGTTCTCCTTTGTAATTAGCTAATTCCTTTTGAGTTGGAGCATGTTGTAGGCTTTTCGAACAGTTACATGTAGTAGTACTTGAATTACCAAATTGTGGGGGTCAACGTTTCACCATTTATGGTTTTTCTTTCCTAATAATGTGAAGTGTGCCGTACATTTCTCTTGGAGGTGCGTTTGTTCCAGTTCCTTCCTAATAAGCTTTATGTGGACTAAGGCTTCGGAGTAGTCAAACATGTATAGCGGCCATTTGTAAATATAATTCTTGTCTTATTTATATTTGAACATAAACATTTTGTTTAAATGGATTCAAAACGAGGAAACTAGTATTTGATCAATCATATTGTTTTTTTTTATTGTGATTTTTAGAGGCAATGGTTCGAATGAAGGATGGACGAAGATTTGAGATTCCACTCTTAAGAGCATAAATACACTACAAAAAGCAGAAAGTTGAGTGAAGTTGTGCATCAGGCTCTCAAACTCTTCACAATGTTGTCCTTCAAGTTTACAGATTTTCTCTCTCATATGTATCCCATGATGCTGAAGAGGAAGTGAAAGAAGTGTAGGCCACCGGAAGTGTAGGTCGCCAATCTATTGGGATGAAGTAGGAGAGGCCCAGTTACTCAAACCAAAAATTGTCTAAGAGATGATGGAACAAGAAAAACTTATACGGGTGAGAATGGCTGCCGCCCAAAGTAGACAAAAGAGTTATGTCGACACTAGGAGGAAATTAACCTTTGAAGAAGGCGATTGGGTTTACCTTAAAGTATCCCCAATGAAGGGCATTAAGAGATTTGGGTTAAAGGGAAAGTTCAGCCCAAGATATATTAGACCTTACCAAGTAATGGAAATGGTTGGCCTAGTGGTGTATCAAGTTTGGTTGCCGATGGAATACGAAGGTATTCACAATGTGTTTCACATTTCATCACTTAGGAGAAGTTTTGGAAACCAACAACCCTGGATATTTCCAGATCTAGTTCAATTACAGTTGAATCTTAGTACAAAGAAAGGTTCGTATGTATCATAGATAGGAAAGATAAGTAATTGAGATCTAAGGTATAACCCTTGGTAAAGGTAGAATGGGGAATGTGGGAAATGTGGAGTTTACATGGAAAAACGAGCGGGTCATGTTTGAACAATTTCCATATTTACTTGAGCCGCAATTATGAGCTGTAACGCATGAGGTAAGGGTAAGATGGACAATACACAGGGAAGTATGCAGCTATAAATAGGTTATCATTCTCCCTAAACCTCAACTCAAATCGCAACCCTTGGAAGACAAAATGGTGAGAAAAAGAAACACCAGGAAGGCAGCCATGCCTCCCAAAGCCATACGTCTATTCATAGAAAAACGATGTGAGAATGAGAGAAAAGGATCCAAATAATGATGAATGGAGGAGGAACACTGTCAAGACGAGGTGAGTGCTTGGAGGGCCAGGGATCTAATACCTGAAATGATGGATCACGTCAGCACGAGTTCAACATGATGGGAAAGGAAGTGGATGGTGTTGGAATGTGATGAGCAAGACAAGGGCAAGTGTGAGGATTCACCAACTTCCGGTGAAGCCAAACCTGGCCTGAGCACTAAGATACAAGAGACCATGACTGGTGGACACGATCGAAGAAAAGAAGACAGAGGAGACATGAAGAGTCATGTAATGTCTCAACCTCTGATGAAGAAAGTCAGCTTGTTGACAAAATTGAGGGAAAGTCTCATCTATAGTCAAAGGCTACCTACCAAAGGCATTGATGGGTTCCTTGTCTGAACTCGTCTCCCTTGAGAGGACCAAATAAGGGAGAGCCCTCACTGAATCTCGAGGATGAAATTCTTTGTAAGGAGAGGAGGATGTAAGGGCCCCACCTAAGGCTAAAGGGGATAGACCATTTGTAACACCCCCTTCCCGTAGCCTAGGTGTGTCACGTGTTTTTCATAAAATAAATTCGGCAAGAGATCTCATATTTAATAACTGAAATTAGGATTTATTTTGTAGAAAAACTGTCCAATAAAAATGTTTTCTAAACATTAAATGAATAAAGTGAATAAATTCATGTCATAAAAGCATGTTTTATTCTAGAAGGTCTGAAACTAATTTAACTGCTCCTTCTATTCCTGGCCTACCTGCTCGTAATCATCATCCTCACCTGGGTGGTTAAAAATATAAAAACAAACTAAAATGAGTCGAAGACTCAATAAGAAATCCATCACAACGTAAACGTATTAAACATAAGATTTTCATAAAAACTTTCATGTTGAGAGCTTAAAATTCATGATTGTTCATACTGATGCTTATGCTATGTATGACTGATTTAACTTACTGATCTGACTGATTTATCTGACTGGCCAACACACTTGACCCTGTGTGCGAGGTTGTGCATCGGCCCCACGTCCCACTGCTGCAAGGGGAGTTGCTGATAGTATTCTAGCATACTATGGTGGACCATGACTGAGTTCGTGGCTTGCACATCCACCCTGAACTGAACTGCATTAATTCCATGCATCTGAATGACCATCTTATTAACTAATCTGATCTTATCTTACACTTGAATTTAAGATAGCTTACGTGTCTTATACACATGAGATGCATGATATGATACATACATAATTATAATTTCTGAATCTGAATATGATGCGGAATGACATGATCGTATGCTATGCTGGATGACATATTTGCATATAACATGAGTGGTTCATATATAATGGATGTCAATGAACTGGCTTGAATAATACTTATATATAAGCTGAACTGTGATGATCCTAATTTATGATCAAATTACTTACCTTGCTACGCTACTTCTTGAATATCACCTTGTAACTCGTCACCTATACGCAATAATAACTATCACTAAATCTGTCTAGAATCAACATGTACTAATATCCTACTTAATTAAATTTGTAATCTAGAAGATAGTCAAGTAATATTTTGTTTAACACCATAATCAATAAATCCTAGTATTTAAATTACATAAATACTAATAAACATGTTATAATTTAGAAGAATACTTGGGCTATTTTAAATACGTCATAAAACTTAAATTCTTAAACTAAGTTTCATTTCTTAACATAGTTATTAAATCTTATAAGAAACCTAATAATTTCAAATATTGTTTAAATATTCTTAATATAATAATTTTATTAAAATCCTACTAAATTGACAAAGGAAATATTAACTAAAATATTAGGCTTAAAATTATACTTAAAAATATATTTCCAATTCTTTAAACACTTTCTTATAAAATGAGCCTTTAATTAATATATTTATTTAATTAAAAACCAACCTTTAAAAATATTAAGCCCAATAAAAATTACTAAAACTGTTGTTGGAATAAAATAAGATTAAATCTAATTTAAAATACCTTTCAAATTCTTTAACTATTTTCTTATAAAAATGAGCTCATGACTAATATATTTATTTAATTAAAAACTTTGGGTTTAAATTATTAGTCTAGTTTTATTTGAGGAAACAGTTTATTTAAAATAATTAGAATAGTTTCTATAAAAATATAACCTGGCCCATAGAAAAAATATTATTACTACATGAATCCATCTACAAAAGCCCATCGCACATACATAAGGGACTAGGGCCCATTGGCCCATCAAGAACCTAAGGACTCCACTAGAACTGAATACACGGCCAAGCAAAAGAAACAAAGAGTTTGCGATAGAGAGAGGGTCTGCGATGGAGGAACTCACTGAGAGAGGGCTGAGGGCGACGGCGGCGCTGGGTGGCTGGGAGTGACCGGTGACGCAACTGGGGGGTTCCTTATGGTGGTGCGACGCCGAGTGAGGGAGAGAGAGAGAGAGAGTTTAGAGAGAGAACTATGCTAAACTGAAAACTACCGAAAACAAGAGGAGATTGGCGGCGGTCATGGGCTTATCGGAAGGGAGTGGGTACGACGGGATTGGGCTGGTCGTCTCTTTCTGTGGTAGCTGGGAGGTGGTTCGACCTCTCTCTAGGTGGCTACCATGGAAGTGAAACAGAGGCTTCGGCCTTCACGTCCGTGGCTGCTGCGGCGTGTCTTCACAGTTGGGGATGGTCCGGTGTCTTCTAAGGTGGCTGGTGGTGGCACCGGCATGTTCCGAGCAGCATGGAGTCACCACGGAGGAACGTGGGTGATGGTGGTGTTGCTGCAAAGGGGAGGACCAGCGCTGATGCTGCGGTATTGCGTGGCTGGGTAGTGCTTTCTCTTAGTCTGAACGTCACAGTGCAGCAGCAGTAAATTATGGGCTGTTCGGCACAATGCTCCGACGTCTTTTATGGTGGCTTCCGGCGAAACAAATAGCTCGGGGTGGAAGAGAGATGACTGCTCTGGGTTTTGTATATGCGACGGTGGTTTGTTGTGAAGCAAGGTTGAGACGTGCATGGGGAAGGTTTGTCCATGTTTTGTGTTATAATTAATAAGAGGCTTCATGAGCTTTTATAGAGGGAAAAAAATGAAGGATATATGGTAGGGTTTCTCAATTCTCATATGAGTTGGTCTCCTAATAGGATTTGAATTTATCAATTTAGGGAATAAGGATGAGTATGAGATTGTTGCTTATGGGTTGGGATAGGAAGAAATAAGATTTAAATTCAAACTAAAACTCTAGTAAAATCTGATAAAATAATAATAATAATAAAATATTTTTAGTTATAAGAAAAAATACCTAAAACTTATCTTATGGCCTAATCTTAGGACTGGGTTGTTACACCATTCTTGGAGTTGATGGAAAGGCAAAAAGGAGGAACACTCTAATGGCCTAAGGAATCAGTAGCGGGAGATGAAGATTGCAACTTATCCAACATTTAGGCAAGCAAGCACCATGTGAGAGGCCAGTTGAGATGTCCCAAAGTGGGGTGGCAATGAGTTTCTCGGCCATGGCTGGCGACAAGCTAGAAAAGTCACCTAATATGAGGATGAGAATGAGGAGTTGAAGAGATTGGTGAGATTGGGCGAGATATAATTACTTGCCCAAGAGGAGCAACGGTCAAGGACTAACACAAACCAGACATGAGAACTTTCCAACATAACACGAAAGGGCTCATAAAAGTGACATTGTCATATGCAGAAACCCACACTCCATCTAAATGTCACATCTGGAGTGGCTCTACAATGAAAGGTGAATGCACGACAAGTCGTGTAGTCTGAACTCAAAATTATGGTTTGACACCACATGGAGAACCCTCATTCAAGGAAGGGTTGAGGAGTTGACAGACCAAAAGGGTATGAGGACCATACTCTAGTCACTTGTTTCTATCATCCTGTAGTATGATAAGATAAGGATGATGGACTGTTATCCAAGCATACCTAAAGTCAGAGATACGTCAAAAATGACATCTGACAATCTTACTCTCTTTAAAGGACCTATACATGGGACAATGTCTCACTTTTCAGACTTTTTTCTCTAAGGAGCTCCATAAGACGAATATTGCGAAAAGCAAGGAACATAGAGGAGTGGAGAGAACTTTCGACATAGGAAGGCAGGTGAGCTTCTAAGACAGTGCTATATAATGTGGGGTGAATGTGGTATGTAAGAATCATTGCATTATTTCTACAACTTATTCCTCATTCTACGAGCATAAATAAATATTTCAAACATTATATTTCTACCTATATTTACTTACTAATTTCTAATATTTTAAATGTTTTTGATACTTGATGTCGAGACCCTATGTCGGAACGCTGGAAATTTCTGTGTGTGTGAGTAGTCGGTAGTGAGAGCCTCTATTCATGGTACAAGACGAACAGTTCCCTGGGACTATTTCGCGAAGCATTACAACATACATCATATGAGAAGGAGAATGTCTCATGGGGAGACAAGTGGAAGGAATTTGTATTTGACCTCACCTGATAGTCGGGATGTGGGATCCCCTGGCGTATCAAGTGCCGATGTCTTCGAGTCGGTTGGCCTGGTAAAGTTGCATCCCTGGTGCTACAAGTATTTGTGTGTGTGCGCTTGTGTGGCAAGAGTGTGTGCTTGTGTGGCGAATGAATGCTTATGAGCAAATATATATTTGATGAGCACCTGTGTGGTGGAAGTATGTTACTTGGCGGAAATAGGTCGGATATTGATTTCTACATGTTTTCTACTAATATGGAGATGGGTTATTCCTTGCTATAATATTACTAATGCAGTTTTACCTATTTTGCATAACGAGAGTGCAACGTCCCAAGAGGATAATTCCTCTCCATGCATATATATATATATATATATGTTTTTGCTGAGAGGGTGATTCCTCGCTAAGTCTTGAGGATGCACATAGCTATAAGAGTAAGGGTGGTTCCTCTACATGCATATATGTGTTCTTTCAGTATTTACATGAAAAGTTTTCATAACATCTTCGATAGCATTATCTCTCATTAGCAGTCTTGTCATAGCTACCTAACCTACCTTTGGTTTTGTTCTCAATACCATATATTTTAATGCAGGTACAGACCTTGGCATGAAAACTGATGAGAAGAAGAGTAAATCACACCCGAGTCCTAATCACGGAGTCTAGGATCCCGTTGACACCAGTACTAGCCATAGCTATCTTGTGCCTTTTGTAGGATGTACAACACTAATCCTAGTGCTTATTTGTAATTTAGTCTGCCACATTAAGGCGAATAGCCTTATGTACTTTGGATTATGTAAGAGTTTCATGCTAATGAAGGGCGAGAAGCCCATTTTTGTAAAACATATTATTTTGGTACTTGATTGTCAATGTTGTCACTACAACGTGTTCTTGTACGATTTCGCTGCAAGTTCATAACCTGAATATCTGACATGTGTACTTCCCTCTGGATTACTACACGCCTTTTATTCTTCTGGGGTGTTGACCAATTGGCCAACATCCTTGGCACCACGGAATCTCGACCAGTCTTTCATGAGGAACAGGGCGCCACAATAAGGTTTCGTCCTTGTTCAGACTAAAATGCAAGTCTTTTCCCTCTTCTGACTCTTCGCCGAATATCCAGGAATTTTGGGTTCTTCCTTTACTAGAGCTTTAGTTCATCATAGTCCATTACCCTTAACTCCTGCACTAAATTGAGGACTTCTTCTTGTTGTGAACTCCCTACCAACAGTTTCCTCACTCCATGGAAGGAGTGAGTCTGCTTCCGTAGAACCTCTTATGTCCTTTGCTCGAGACTTCCTACTCAACACATCGACAACTGTGTTGGCTTTCTTCGAATGATACTTGATTTCGTACCGATATTCGCTTATTGTCTCTAGCCATCATCTTTGTCTCATGTTGAGGTTCTTCTTGGTGAAAAGGTGTTACAAACTCGTGTGGTCCAAATGTGACATCTATTATGGAGTATATGCCTTTCTATACTACACCTGTGGCCTTCAGAGCACCTTTGGGTTATCTCAGAGAGCTCCCATGTCTTCATCGAGCTTGTCCTTGCATGTTGCTCGCCCTGGTATGGTCAACACAGTATTTGCCCACCTGGTACGGTCAACACAGAATTAGACCATGTCGACTAGGCTTTCTACATTGTGCCACTTGCCCTTCTCCTAGACTAGCTGCACTTTGCTCACCCGACTATCTCCTCTTCACCCTACTTTCGTCCGCGAGAGGGGATCTCTTCCCTTGCTTCGACGTGGTCATCACACTTTATGAGAGACATTCCCAAAAAGATATCTTAAACAACCATATTTTAACCCAGTCTCAAAGAGTAGACATTGTCACAAAGGCTCTGAAATTAGCTTAATTTTCCTACTTAGAGACAAGGTTTTGATTTGTGAACTCTCAATTTGCTTACGGAGGGATGTCAAGGCATCTGCATAGATAATAAGTTTCACAACACAAGTCAAGGACCAAGACTCTAGCTCACTCAGCATCCAAGTCTTCAGTAGCGGATATGACCATCACAAATACATTGTCCCATGACGGAAACATAGCACAATAGCTACCACTGTAGTCCTTGTAATCACGAGATCATTTGTATATTAGGATTCGTTTGTTTCAATGTAAAACATTTGTTTTACGAAAAGTTCTTTCATAGAATTGTAAATGCTTAAGCATTAATATTACATCTATTAAATAAAAATTTATATTTACATAAAAGATTATAATAAACTTTTTTATATATTAAATAGGGCGGTTAAATACAAAATTAGTCTATGTTTTTGTTTTAAATTAAAATTACGTTTTTTGCATATTAAACTTTTTACTCCATGTGCTTTTTAAGAATGAGTTAGTCTTTATTCTCTAATTATGATCATTGGCATTGATAATAATAAAGTGAAAGCCTACACAAAGCACGTTATAGGTGTCTTAAAATTAAAATTAGTTATTTTGTTAGAAATTAAAACTTTATGTGATTTTAAGATTGATCTAGTGGTCTTGCTTGGATTCAATGATGCATTGAGGTGAGTTGAATAAAATATTATTTTTAATATTGTTATTATTTTGAGATTTGAAAAAGTTGAATTGTTTTTATATTTTGTGTGAAAATTTAAAAAAATTGTAATGATGAGATAATATGAGTTTCGAATCCCAAACCGGGTGTCCCTATTTGGGGACTGCATGTGGAAACCCTTCATTAAATAGAAAAAAATACCATTTTGAGAATGATATTATTATAATTTTAAAAGATTTTAAAGACAAAATTAACTAAGTTTGCATATGCAGTCACTGTACATAGCATTGCTCATTTTTTAATAGTAATAAGCCATACCTATAGAGAAATGATAGTTGCAATCGTGAGTGCGCAAGTGTCGCGCAATCACTTTGAAAAAAGTAAAAAAATATGGGACCCACATGAAAAAAATTAATTTTGTAATAGTGGACCCCACTATTTTTCAAATCAATTGCACAGTGCTTTTGTACTCTACGACTGTATGTAACATTATTTTATTAAAATTAAAAACAAAATAAAAAATAAAAATGTCAAAAAAATATAACTTTAAAAGACTAAAATATATAAAAATTATAACTCATTTCTTCTGCATGCTAAGTGCCCTTAGCCTCTTAGGATCACTCAGCACTCTCAACGGTAAAGTTTCAAATAAGTTTAGAGAGAGAGAGAGAGAGAGGGATCCTATTTATAGGTAAAATTTTTTATTATTGTTTAGATAATAAGAGCCCGAGATGTGAAAGGAGACCATACTACGTACTACTTTTACCTCACATAATCATCATTTTGCAATGCATGAGTACTCCCTCCACACGAACTAAGAATGGCCTTTTATATATATATATATATATATATATATATATATATATATATATATATATATTCTGATGAATAAATAAATAAGGCCTAAAAAAAGATTTGCATGTAGACTTAGCTATAATCTTGATCTCCCTCTTTCACTTTTGAAATCCATTTTGACAATTAAAACTTCAATCCGCCATTACACTACAACAAATAAGGTCTTTTGGAACGAAAAGTTTCATCCCAAAAGACTGGTATTTCGTCTCAAAATATTTTTCAGGATGAAAATCATAAATTCGTCCCAAAAAATATATTTTGAGACAAAATTGAGCTGGACCATTCGATCGTGTTCAAATAAATTTTTTTTTTCTGGGACGATTTAAATTCATCTCGGAAAGTCGTTCGAACGGCATAAATAACGTTCGAACAAAGAGGGACTATTCGAACAGGTACTTCATGGCCGGTCGATTGATATTAGTACGTTCGACCAAATATACATGAAGAAACGTTCGAACAAAAAAATTGATGATCGAATGCAAATAGTGAATTGCTTGTTCGAATGCGTTCGAACGGCGCACAACTTTTTACCGTTCGAACATTAAAATGTAATGTTCGAATGGTTGTGTCCGATTTATATATGTTTGAACGTTTAATGAGAGTTCGAATAGTTATTATTTTCATAGACAATACTAATTTAAAACCAAATAGATATTTATATTTCAAAAATACATTACAAATTGTTTAATATAAATAAAACTAATCTAATAAGTCAGAACTAAATAAATAAAACACTAATAATACTAATAAAATTATTAGTACATGATATATAATTGTTCAATATACAAAAAAATTTCTATTGAAAATTAATTGTTTGGAGGCTTGAATTGTTGCATAAGCAACTACATTTGAAGCAGCATCTGTCTTTGTTGTTCTTACATTTGAAGTTGCATCTCTTTTTGTTTATCTTCGTCTTGTTTTTTCCGCATCTCCATATCTGCTTGTTTCATCAAGTGAGCATCTAACTCATACTGTTTTGCAATCAATTCTTCAATTCTAGAATTTGCATTCTCTAACGCAATGATAGTAATGCTTGACGTTGATGAAGAGCCTGAAGGCTTTACACAGCAACCCAAACCCCTCAAATATCTTGAACGTTCACTCAGAAATTGTGTAAAAATCTCAAAATCACTTGTTGATGAATTATGATCTGATGCAGTTTCAGCATAGAGGGCAACCATTTTATCCTACACACAACGGTCCATGAAGTGTGCAGAGACCTCGCATCACAGTAGTTTCTATTTTTTACTTATATTTTTTTTTTTTTATAGTTATGGACAATATATATGGTCTTTTGATAATTTGCTTTAGTTGTAAATTAAATATTTTATCTTTTATGGAGTAATTATTGATTTATATTATGTGGTGCATGGCTGATAATATTTATTTAACTAAAAAATCTTATTTAACATAAAAGAAATCATTAAAATATTTTTAAATTAATTACATAAATTAATTAATGAATTTGTATATATGATATATATATTGTATGTTGAGTTACGTACCGAAATTAATATTATACGTTCGAATATATAAATGTGGTGCATGAATATGTTTGAATTAAATATATATTTCGTTCGAACGATTTAGTAATATTCCCGCCAGGTTTTGCCACCAATTATTTTCCGTTCAAACAAAAATAATTATCGTTCGAACGGTTTTGAACTTTCCCCAGCATAATAAATTACTTTCCCGCCAAGATTTTTCTGTTCGAACGTTTTTTTTTTTTCCGTTCGAACCGAAAAAACTTTTTAACACGCTTTAACTCATCACAGAAAATATTGTTCGAACGGATATTTTGACATTCGAACGGTTTTATAAAATCATCAAATTTTTTAGACGAAATTTAAATTTTGTCCCAAAAAAGACTTTTAAGATTTCATCCCTAAAAGTCAATTTTTCTGTAGTTCTAATTGATGCCACTTCAATGGAACTTTGACAGGATCATTTGGACGACACGCGTGTGATCTATCATGGCTTCCAAATAAGTACTACTGGATCTTGTTGTTAATGTGTAAAAATTAGGGTTTATATATTTATTTGGACAGACAATGCTCAAATAGATATTAATTACATAGATATATGATTTAATGTGATACGTCATATTTACTTTATAACAAAAAGAGTTTTACATTTGCCATACTATATCAAGTGACATCCATTTATAAGATTCTTTTATTGACCAAATATTTGTGTCGTGTAAGTAAATAGTCAGACGATATAGAATGGATTATTGAGTAAGAGAAATAATATTTACAGTTTTAAAAAATTCAAGCTCCACACACTTATTTAAAAAAAATATTGGTAAATCTGGAAGTTTCATGAAAAAATTATTTTTTTAATAATAGATCACTCCACTTTTTTTTTTAAAAGAAAAGTACAGATCAATTTATATTCTTTAAAATTATATTTAACATTACGATATGACTAATGGGGATGCTCCTGAGATCTGGATAACGTGTGATGTGGGGTCGGGCCGGGTTTGGTGAATGAACTGATTGCTTCTTAGGTGAAATATGGGACCCCCTTTTCTCTTCGCACAACTTTCACCTTTGCTAATTAGCAACGCAATTTTTTTTGAGTGTTTTTTTTCTTTTACCTTTCCGCAAACTTTTACAAAAGAGAAAGTGCATGGCAGCACTTAATTATGAATGAAGTTCTCTTTAGGAATATTGAAGGGGCTTAAACCCTAAGTGTTCTTCCTTTGTTTGAAATATTGTACTTACACTACTACTAAGAGACAATTCCTTTATGCAATTGCTTAGGATATACTTTATGAGAAAATATATTTACAATCGTGAATTGTGCAATTGCTGCATAATCATTTTAAAAAAAAGTGAATAAAATATAAAACCCACATGAAAAAAATAATTAATTTTTTAATAGTAGATCTCATATTTTTTCAAAATAATTATACAGCATTTATGTACTTCACGATTGTATGTAGAATTACTCTATACTTTATATGTTGCCATCATTTCTACCTTTTTAATTCAATACTCTATGCATTAATGTTAAAAACAGTAAAAAGGGCAATCTATTTGGTTTGACATTGGGATGATTTTCTTTATGTTAAATTCAAACTTAAGATATATAGATATATATATATATATATATATATATATATAGTGGTAGCACATCAAATCACGTTATATTGTATATTTTTTTTAATAATTCTTGATATAAAAATTTTAATATTTCTCGAATATAACAAAAGTATTAGGCCGGCTGCTGGTTGGAGATACATTTGGCAGCAGCCTTATTGGCCAACTTATCTAGGTACATTGAAAAAGATCAAACCATAGGACCCATGTGTTTCCCAAAATTGCAAACAAGAAAGAAGGAGATTTTGATGTTAGGAACCGAATGAAACATGTTTTAATTTACTATTAGTTTCTTAAACATGATTGTGACACGACTGAGGCCAGGTCCATCTGATCGCCCTCCTGGCGTTTACAACAATGAGGCATGCATGAAATTTGCATATAACTTGGGGGCTTCAGAAATATTTATCGGTGGGTCCTCATCTCTCTCTCTCTCTCCAATTTTATAATGTTATATATAATTTTCAGCAATTGTCTTATTCATTTTTTTAATCATTATTTGTTTTACTTGCTGTCTATAAATATATTTGAAGTGTATTCATCAACCCTAATTTTTCGACACCTCAGTTTATAGTTTATTTATAATTTAGACCACTAAGGTTGTGTTTTGATGTTTAGTTGGATTGAGTTCTCTATGAATAGTATATGTAGTGAGTTGAGATGGTGGAGTGAGTTCTGTGAAGCCTACCTAAAATGAGTTTAGATGTATTAATGGAAAGTTGAAAAAGGTTGTGGATTCTATGTGTAAAAAAGTATTGAGTTTACAAAGGTTGTGGGTTCTACGTGTAAAGAGATTTTGAGTTAAAATAAGTTTAGTAATTTGAGAGTTAGATATTTAAATTTAAAAGAGCTATAAATCGAAACTGGTCAAGGAACCAAACACAATCTGAAATAGATCAAAATAAGTGACTAGCTAGAGACAATCTTGCCGGCCATTTTACAATGGATGGTACGAATTGGTTGGTATAAATTTAACATGAAACGTTGGTAGTGAAGATTACCAAAATGCAATATTTTTCCCCACTTAAAACATAATGAATTAAATCAAGCAAGGCAATAAAGCTTGAGATTACGTCAAGTATGGTGTCATTCCACATCATGAGATCATATGTACGTACGTGGAAATCACAATGTATGTTGGCCGGTGACATGAACTTTTTCGGATCAAAGTATTAATCCATAAACTTATAAAAGATGATGACTTATTAAGAATCGATTAATTGGCTGATCTACTAAAAACATAAAGAAAGCATGACCAAACAAATCAAGATTGTGTCATTTATGGTGTCCTGCATGCCACGTGTATAATTATTAATTCTAAGCATCTCTCTCACATCAAAAGATATCGTCCACATCACAATATATATGTTTTCATTTCTTGACATCGATAGATCAAACTATATATTAATTTCGTAATTAAACAGCAGGAGTGCAAAGAATCTATATTTTTCTTACTACTTATTGCGCGCTCATGTACAGATACAAACATACACATACATACATATACATATATATATATACACATGCATACACATTACAAGAAAACTGTTTATTTATTATCAAAAAAAAATTATTCTTATCACAAATAGTCATAATTGTTATAAATAACTCGTCATAAATATTTATTTTTCTTATAGTTTAGGTACATACATAATCTCAATATATAAATTAGTATATGCCTTAAAACTCAAATGTCTAAGGCCATGTCAGGCTGGAACAGTAGGATTTTCTAAACCAGCCTTGAGGGAAAACAAAAAAACATTTAGTTTTTATCTTTCTTCTTCAGAATTTTGGAAAGAAAGACTAGAAACTCTTATCTTTACAGAACTTTTAGGCCGGATCTTTTATCCTATTTTGTAAATTATGAATTTCGTCTGTGCTTAGTAAAAGCAAAATATTTCATAACCTGGAAAGCACCATATGAGCCTAGTGGTTAGCCGATTTTAGTCGGACCAAGTGACACAATTTGTTACAGTTATAACAAATGAGTTTCTTATCATCCTTGTTGATATAAGACTTTGGTTTCAAATTGTGCCCATAACTAGTTTTATCCTTATTGAATTTGGACTTCTCACTACAAGAAATCAGGCCTTTTCCAGCGATTTTAAAATCGTCACAAAAAAATTCGCTGCAAATAGAGGTTATTTCCGGCGATTTTCAAGTCGCCGCTTAATTTTCGTTCTGAAGTTGGGAAATCACTGAGGAAAAATGTAAAATTTACTTTTGCGGCGACATTTATACTTATTGCGGCGATAAAAATCGCCGCAATAAAATTATTAACTGTAGCGGCATTAATTTTCCGTCGATTAAAGAAAATCGCCACAATATTTACTATTTGCGGCGAAAATTGTCGCTGTAAAAACACATGCTCCCATTTGAACTTATTAGCGGCGCGTCAAAATCGCTAGAAAAGCTCATTAAATTAAATCCCCTACGTTAGGTTTTCTCATTTCGTTCCCTCCAGCCATCTCTCCCCCTTCCCCCTTTCTCTCCGCAGTCCCTCTTCTCCCTCAACCCCCCGCCGCGCACAGTCCGTCCCCAACGGCCCCAGCAGGCCGCCGCGACCTCACCTCGACGGCCACCTCCTCCTTCTCACCCCCATCACCAACCCACTTACTCTCTGGTTCCCACTTCCGCCAAAGCGTACGACGCCAAGCCCCTGATCACTCGCATCTCGGCTGTCCATACTGCAGAGCCCTCGACCAAGCAGTCTACGCCGCTCGTCGCGGCATCGAATTTGAAATGGACGGTGGAGACCTGGAAGTCCAAGACTGCGCCGCAGCTCCCGGAGTACCCGGACCAGAAGGAGCTGGACTCGGTGCTCCAGACCATCGAGGCCTTCCCTCCCATCGTTTTCGCTGGCGAGGCGAGGCACCTGGAGGAGAAGCTGGCCGAGGCGGCCGTGGGCAATGCCTTTCTCTTGGTGGTCAAATGCCTATCATTAGGGTCTGTATTGCTTCTCTTGGGTTTTTTGTGTAATAGATGTTGAAATGATCTATTTGTTTTTTCTCTCGGTGCTAACCGAACATATTTAGATTTGATGATTTCAATATTTGGATTTTTGAATTATGATTGAGAATCGCGGTGGGTTGATCTGTTTTAGGTTGGGAGAATGGCGGGTCAGTTTGCGAAACCCAGATCATGAATACTGAATGTTGATCTCTTGGGACCTCAATTTAATATTTGGAAGATCATTCTGGATCATGAATACTGCATGTTACAAAAGAGAAAAAAAAAAAATTCTTTATTATCTGCTACTCCCATTATGTGCCACTCTGATTCATATATAAGGTTTTTGGTTTTAGTCTCTGATTATGAGTTTTACTTTTTAATGAAGAAGTACCTATTGTTTTCTTCTTGTAATGGCTTCTTCGAAACTGAGGACTTATTATCTGCCATAAATAAAGTGAATAATAACATAGGGCAAAGGGCTCTGACACCAAATCGACTTGGTGCAGTAGCAGAATAATATTTTTAGGGCACCATGACCAGTTCCAGATCACTTAAGCAGGCTGCTTTTTAATTATTTTGGTTCCTAGATTTATAGTAGTTTGACTTTGTTATAATTTATTTATTTATCTTCATATTAGTGATTTTGAGGTTTTAAGAGTGTGAATATTAGTTATTGCGGCGACATTAAATCACCACAATAACTTTTTTACGGCGAAACTTACCCGCTGGAAATACTTCCTAATGGCGATAATTTTAAATCGTTCAGAAAAATAATCAGTTATTTGCGGCGATTTATTAAGTTTTTGTGGCGATACGTATCGTCGGAAATAGTTGTTTTTAGCGATTTTAAAGGTAAATCGGAAGGCCATCTCTGTCTATTTTTTTGAACATTTCCGACAGACTAAAATCGCCGGAAATAGTAAACTTTCTGACGATTTTTTCCAATCGCCGCAATTGATCAAAAATGGTTTAGGATTGTGGCGAACCTGCAGCGATTTATAAATCGCCGCAAATGATCAAATGTAGCGATTCTGAAGGGTATTTGCGACGATTTTGAGCGCTGGAAAATGCCATTTTTCTTGTAGTGTCTAGTGTAATAGGTTTCTATGTGTTCTATGGCTTTCTAAAATATTTGCTTTAAACTGTAAATCGGAAACCAATGGTAGGATAGGATCATTTTCCAGGTGTTCTTCTTGGATCCTAATGGAAGATATCAAGATTTTCATGATATCTTCAATCTTATGTTTAAGAGATAAGCTAAAATTCTTCCACGAAAGAGGTAACTTGTTTATTGTATAAACAACTTGGAGACGCTTGGTAATCCTCATTCCACGTTGGCCCAATTCATAGTAAAGAATAGTTAACTCATGAGTTTGCTCTACTATAAATTTGAAATCATCCATCTTAAAGCCAATAACTTGACTTGCAGTGTACTTATCTATTCCAGCATCTTGTACACCATATTTATTATCAAGAGCATTCAAAATCTCTTTGACATATTTAATGTGTAAATAAATATAAAAAAGTGTATCACTTAAATGATTTAGAATCCTACAACTAAATTATCATTTTCTTTGTAGGTTTGCAATTCAACAGTACGTGCGGGTTTATGTAAATCATCATATTGAGGACCATTTCCAAGCATTGTAAGAAAGATTTTTATCTTTTTTCTTCCAATGCTTAAAATTGACTCCTCCAAATTTTTTGATTGCAATAGGCTCATTAGAAGTCATGGTAATAACTAATAATTAACAATACTCCTCTAGTTTAACAAAGAGAAGATCACCTCTAAGATTATTGTAAAATTTTGGATAAAAAATGATATATATGCAAATGATTTGTAAACTAGAGAATATGTAAAAGAGCAAGAACAAATTAGAAAGAGAGAACCCAGTGTTGAGGCACGTTGTGATGGACGCTTTCCTTAGAATAAACTCTGCCTCCTCCAAATCTTAACATGCACTAAGCTTCTTGATAGTATACTTTCAAGATATAACAATGTAGGTTCTTGTTAATCTCTTTTTTGGTGCACACAAAAAGAGATCCTCGAACTCGATATAAAATAGCCAAAGCCCAAAGAAAGAAAAAAGAAAAAAAGAATGAGGAAGTGTCTCTCTAATTTTTGTAAAGAATTTGGAGTTAGTAATTTGTGGGTGAGAGTCCCTATTTATAGAGAATGAAAGGATACTTGTGAAAAATTACAACTTATATAAATGAAATGGTATTTGTGAAAAATCACAATCTATATAAATGAAAGGGTATTTGTGAAAATTAACAAATAAATGAAAGAGCACTTGAGAGAAGTCACAACTTTTCATATTGTAGAGAATATATTGAAAATGCTTCTAATTCACCAAAGGGCACAACCCCTCGTTTGGTGGCCAAGTGGTTAAGGCTCCTATCCCTAAGAGACATGCATTGATTCAAGTCACCATGACACATTTTCATTTAAATATTGATTACAGAACCAACACATTGAACAATAACTATGGTTCGCATCATTTTTTACTTAACAGTTAATATTTTAATCATTTCCAAGTCTAAAAGCTCACAATCTCCAACATGATTAAAATATTTTAAAAGACAAAATAGAAGAGAAACTTCTTTGGGCTAAGTACTATGTGTTAATAGAGGTAGCTTGCTGCTTTGAATGTCTACCTAGTGTTAGGGTGTTTCCTTTTGAAAAATTCATGGTGAACCAAATTTTGAACTAGAATCTTTTAACTTGGGCTTCATCACACCACACACATATATGTCATATATCAAGCTCCTTTCAAGGTGGTGCATAAAGGTTGTACACCTTGTCTTGGATTCATGAGCGCTCTAGGGAATCACCCAATTACCATAAACTATGGTCCCACAGTCACACTCACATAGGTGAGTCCTTCAAAGATACATGCAATTCAATATCTTACCTTAGTCTGGGATCCATTGAAAGCATTTTTTTTTTCCTTTGCCATTGCATTTGTAGCACTCATTGTAACAGCCTGATAGAAATTCAATGGTGGAATTTCTATAGGCTTTAGGAAACTCGTGATAACATCGTAAGTTTTCACGAATCAACTAATCGCGTAAGTTTTAGTCTGTCAGTATAGCCTGAGTTATTACTCACTATAGTGCTAGAAGTGCAATTTTATTTATTTGATGTAGTTAGAAGTGTCAGTTTGTGTTATGGTCTGCGCCATTAGACTCAATTAATTATTTAAGATTTTATGGCCTAATAATCTTATTTTCAGTTTTCGGACGAAATGCTTGTTTGAAAACGCGTTTTACTTATTTCAAGACACTTCAGGATTTAATTGCAATAAAAGAATTGCGCAGTTAGGTTTGTGTGAATATTTAATATTTTAAAGTACAAAGTTTATGTTTCACTTTCCCAGGGTGAATAGTAAAGTTTATTGTAGCATCTGGTGAATAGTATGAAATGTCTAAATTATGTTAGAGAAGTTTATGTCTCAATTGAATAGTAACATGCAATGTTTTCAAAATCACAGTATGAAATGTCTAAATTAGGTTAGAGAAGTTTTATCTAGACACTTGACCGGATCTTAGCCACACTTGGTGAATAATATTTGGACACTTGGCACAAAGAGGATCAATGTGATGAATTGTGAAGGAATCAAGGTGTGAGATCATGCCACCTAAGCGAAAACCCTATTCTTTTTTTCATTTGATCAACCAATTTGTGCCAGACAAAAGAGGGTTTCAACTCTAGTGAAACCCTAAATGGTTGGAATCCAATTGAAATCCCAAAAGCTTTGTTAAAAACTGAAATCCTAAACTGTTTCCCCAAACCTTAAAGTTGGTCTCCAAACCCTTTTTGATCTGATTTCTAGCATTGTGTTTAATCACTTGATTAACTCACTTTCACATGCTATTAATTCATCAAATTCTTGTTATGACATCATTATTCAACCTTTTAAACCTTGGGAAGTTGATTGGGTCAAGAAAAATTGGATTTGAGATTGATAGCATCTCAAACCCCAACCAAGCCCTCTTTAAACCCCAACTGAACCCCACTTGTTTAAGGTCTATTAAGGCATTTTGGCCACCTTGGCAAAAATTCTAGAGAAAGTTTCCACCCATGCATGGAAGATCAAGCTCTGCCCTCTACATCCTCAAATAGTCCCTTGGTGTGAGCGAAAAAGCCACCTCATCACACCATTCTAGAAGGCGGCAGCAGCAACAGCAGCCCACTCCCCCTCCACTATTCTTTCCTTTTTGTAACCTAAGCACCATCCCTCAAGGGTCATTCATGCCCACACCTCACCCTCCAGAAGTCTAGAGGTGTGCAAGGCACCCTTCCTTTCATTTCATCACTTCTTATCCCTGTTCTTAGAAAGAACCACTTAGTAGCTATCTCGATAAGTTTTCTAAGTCATTGTGCATGGCCATTTGTGACCCTTTTTAAGTATTTTCTCGCATTAGCTCCATCATAAAAGTTGTTCTTCTTTGCGTCTAGTTTCCATGAATATCTTATTTGTTTTATTTCGTAGTTATTTTGTTGGTAAAAAGTTATTTTAACCATGGAAAGGTCATTCTAGGTGTTAAACTGGAGAGTGTGTTATATCATGGAGTTTTTGACCAAGCTCATGGACATATCTTGGTCCAAAAATTTTATAGTATTTTGAATATGTTTTTAAGAATGTTCATTGAGAATTTGTTGTACGACTAAAACTTTTGGTGAAAGATTTCCTTATATCTAGAAATTTGAAAACTAGAAGTGGAAAAACAGCTTTTGTTTGAGAAAGTTTCAATATTTCGTGGTTTAATCTTACTTCAAAGGCTTTGATATTTTTATTTGATAATTCTAAGCCTCTTATATGCATGTTAGGATTTTTGTTGAAGATATTTAGTATTAGTTTCAAAAATATAATGTTTCTATACAAGAGGATTTCAGTTAGACCTAAGATTTGATTTTTTGGGTTAGATCCATGTTTTAGTGAATTTTAGCCATGTGATTTTAAGTTTGATGGTTGGATCTTCTTTAGGACACATTTTTAAACCATGTGATATTTTAGTTTGAAGATACCATCTTTTTAAACCATGGATCAAGAGATTGATCAAAACTAGTTAAGGAAAAGTGTTTGTTTTTGGACTAAGTGTAGAACCAAAAACTTAAAGTGTTGTTTTGTTATTTTTGGTGACCTTTGTTTTATGATTTAAAGCATGGTTGATCTTAGGATGATGTTATGAATACGTTAGGAGTAAGATTTGAAATTTTTTGAATTCTTGGAGATGTTTTGAATAAAGTTAAAACTTGTGATTCAAGGGTTTGTTTTTGGTTAAAAAGTTTGGTGGTGATGATTAGCATTTATTTTTAGTGGATGTTTAAGTATGTTTTTAAACTTAGGATAGGAAGATCTTTGTTGCAAAATTTTGATTTAATTAAGAGTTTTGAATTTGAAAGAATTGCAACAAAAATCAAAAGAAATAACCTATATAAGTTTTGGCCCCTATAGAGTTATTTACCTTAGGTTTGTAAATTTTGGTAATTTTTGGAGTTAGAATGCAAAATCCTTATGTTAGGGGTAAAATGGTCATTTTCTACACTTAGAGAATAAAATGATAATTTTATTCTAAGTTAATATTTTTTCATATTTATAATTATTAGTGATTAAGCTCTAAATTTTAAAAATCATTACTTTCAGTTTCTCGTAATCGCGCTTGAGTTTTTGCTTAGAAATGTGAAAATCGAGGTAAGTTAGCTTTTTAACTTACTATCAGTTTAAAGTGTATGAGTGACAAATAAAGGAAATACAATATATGTATGTATATATGTTATCTTATGTACCATGTCAAGCTATTACATATTCATCTGTCACACATAATTTATTCTGTCATGGTTTGTTCATCTGTTATGCAAGATATTCTGTCTCGTTTTACTATACATTGCAAATACGTCTTGTTAAGTATGTCATCTATTACATGTACATCATGTCATGTAATATTCGTTGTTGCAAGCATGTCATGTTAAGTATGTTGTCTGTTACATGTTATGACATGTTAAGTGTGTTGTTTGTTACATGTTACGAAATGTTTCTATTTCAAGTAAGTCATATATTTTGAGTTACATTCAAGTCATGTTGTGTTACATCAGGGCTTCTGTCCTTTCATATTCCAGTCACGTTTCGTCTCAAATACAGTTTGTGTATTTCGAGAATAGTTATGTCAAGCTATTCATGTCAATCACGACCCTAAGTGTTAGGATGAGGTAATATCCTAATAAAACTCCTTTGTTTACGCTGGAGTGTCAAATAGGTGTGAAATTTCTAGAATTGATGAAATATTGTTAACGGGTAGCGGGCAAGGCCAAACTAGCTGGCCACCGGAGCGTGCTAGACACTAATGTCGATGGAGCCACATTTTATTTTATTTGTGTCCACAACAATTGTGGCACAAACAATTCATGGGGCCACAACAGCTGTGGGGCATATACTACGTGAGATACAGAAATTGGGACACATAGAATACGTGGGGCCGTAATAATTGTGGAGTACGTATTAACGCACTCACAGCTAGTGCAAATACATGTGTTGTGATGCGATAATCAGCAAGGACACATGGCTTTAGGGGACCCATGTAGCACCCAAGCAGTTGAGTTTAATCAATTAAAGAAAAAGATTCCATGTTCATATTAAGTTAAGTCTTAGATCAAGTTCATATTAAGTCAAGTCTCAGATCAAGTTTATGTCAAGTCAAGTCTCAGTTTAAGTCCAATTTAGATTAAGCAAGTCAACTTTAGTTCACGTTTCAGTTTAAGTTATGTCAGTTATGTTATATTGTATGTCAAGTTATATTATGATTATTTATGACTTTGATTATGCATTCATATTTTTACTGTCATATCATTAACTTGTGTTGAGATTTTCTATTAACTTGATGAGATTTGTAATCAAATCTTACTGTGGTAGTCCCAACTATCGTTCTCCCCGAATGTTAGATGTGACGCCCCCAAATTCCGCTTGGGATCGGACGGACGTTTGAAGCGTCGAGACATGCAACACAAGGTTACCTGCCCCCGTTCATGACATATAAGATGCAATATTCCTAACATGCATCTAGCATTATGCAATATTCGCAGCGGATAATTTTTTTTTCTTCAGCAATACTATGCACCAAACTGAAATATCCCAAATACTTAAAACATACTTCATACATAATGACATACTCAAAAACTGATATCACAACATTAGTCCAAAATGGTTGTGATCAAAAGAGTGATGGAGATTGAACTCCACAAATACAAGTAGTAATCTGAGGTAACTACTGTACTAACACCTACATCGCATCGTCGCTTAGTTGACCGTTTCCAGTTGGTCGATTCCCGATTCTCCTTCAGATCCTGTAACAAAATCTACCATTCGGGGGGAATGGTAGTTGGGACTACCACAGTGAGATTTGATTACAAATCTCAGCAAGTTAACAGGAAACTTCCACACAGGTTAATGATGCATGCATGGCAGTAAAAGCATGAATGCATAATCAAATCATAAGTAATCATAGCATAACTTGACATACAACATAACATAACTGGCATAACTTAAACTGAAACTGAAGCTTAGCATGAACGTGACTTGAAACATAACATGAATGTGAGCTTGGAACATAACATGGACTTGAAACATAGCATTAACGTGAACATGCATAATTTGAACTTGAACTTGAGCATGACATAACATAAATGTGAACTTGGAACATAACGTAAACGTGAACATAACATAACATGAACTTGGAACATAACGTGAACGTGAACATAACATAACATGAACTTGAAACATATTCTTGTCTCATGGGATTACCATGATTGCGTGAACGTAAACTTGAACGTAACATAACGTGAAACATGACTTGAACTTGGAATCTTATTCAATAGTCTTAATCATTAACATGACCATATGGGTGCTACACAGGTCCCCTTGAGCCGTGTGTCCCTGCCGATTACCGCATCACATCACAGGTTTCTATACCAGCTGTGAGTGCGTTAATACGTACTCCACAGTTGTTGTGGCCCCACGTATTCTACGTGTCACAATTGCTGTGTCTCACGTAGTGTATGCTCCACAGTTGTTGTGGCCCCATACTTCATGCTCCACAGTTGTTGTGGCCCCATGACTTATCTGTTTGTGCCACACTTGCTGTGGACACACGTAACATAATGTGTGGCACCATCGGCGTTAGTGCCTGGCGCGCTCCGGTGACCAGCTAATTAGGCCCCATTCGCAACCTGTTGACTGTACTTCGTCAACCCAGGGAATTTCACACCTATTTAGACACTCCAGCGTGAACAAAGGAGTTCCACTAGGATATTACCCCATCCTAGCGCTTAGGGTCGTGATTGACATGAATGACTTAACTGGCAGACATGACATACTTCGAGACATAAATGTAACAGAGAACATTTCATAACATGTCATACATGTAACATACAACATTTCGTAACATGGCATACCATATAACAGACAACATTTCTTAACATGGCGTAACATGTGACAATGAATATTACATGACAAGAAATACATGTAACAGATGGCATACTTAACTTAACATGACATACTTGCAATGTATAGCATGTATAGCAATACGTGACAGAATATCTTGTGTAACAGATGAATAATTCATGACAGAATAAATTCTGTGTAATAGATAAATATGAAATGACTTGGCATGGCACATATGATAACATGCATACATACAATTTAGTTCCCTTACTTATCATACATACACATTAAATTGATAGTAAGTTAAAAGCTAACTTACCTCGATCTTCGCGCTTCGAGGCAAAACTCAAGTGCGATCACGGGAAACTGAAAGTAGTGATTTCTAAAAATTAGAACTTAATCACTGACAATTAGGAATATGGAAAAAATATCAACTTAGAGTAAAATTACCATTTTACCCTCTACATGTGGGAAAATGACCATTTTACCCCTAACATAAGGATTTTGCATCCTAACTCCATAAATCACCAAAATTTACATACCTTATGTAAATTTTGTCCTAAGCTCAAAAATCAATTCAGAAAAATTTAAAACTAAACACAACCATCAAAACTCTATATGGCCGAAGCTTACAAGGCTATTTCCTTTGCTTTTTGTTGTAATTCTTTGAAATCTCAAAACTCATGATTAAACCAAAATTTTTCTTCTACCACACTCATAACATATTCTTAAGAACAATCATGTTTTGAATCATGAACAAAAGTCATCAAAATCACTAAAACCATACTTGAAACTTTTTGGTTTCTCTTCAAAGTTCAAAACAGAATTTTGTTTCTAACTTGTTTTGATCAACCTCTTGATCCATGACTTATAAAGAAGTGATCTTCAAACCAAAACATCACATGGTTCAAAAAGGTGTCCTAAAACAGATCCAAGCTTCAAACTCAAGATCACATGGGTAAACATCAACCAAAACATAAATTTAGCCAAGAACATCATCACTTTGGCCTAACCGAATATCTCCTTCCATAAAATTTCATATGTTCGAAACTAACATCAAATATCTTCAAAATAACATTCTAACATGTATATAAGATGCTTAGGATCTTCCAATAAAAATATCAAAGCCATTGGAATAAGATTAAACCATAAAAGATTTAAACTTTCTCAAAACAGAAACTGTTTTTCCTCTTCCAGTTTCTAAGTTTCTAGACCTAAGAAAATATTTCACCAAAACTTTTAATCATGCAACAAATCCTCAACCAATAATCATATACACATGTTAACAGTACTCCATAAAAATTTCGGACCAAGATCTATTCATTAGCTTGGTCAAAAACTCCAAAATATAACACACTCTCCAGTTTATCGCCCAGAATGACCTTTCCGGGGTCTAAACAACTTTTGACCAATCAAATGATCTCCAAATGGAACGAATAAGTTATCCACGTAAACTAGACTCCAAAAGAAAGAACTTTCATGAAGGAATCTTGGCGAGAAAACACTTACAAAATCTTCGAAATAGGCGTTCAAAAGAGGTATGAAAAACTGTCCGAGAGTGTCTTTTGTGTTCTATGAAGGAAAAGTGTAAAGGAGAGCTGCTTTTCGTGGGAAGTGGACTGAAGAGCTTCTTACACAAGCTATGTAAAGTGATAGGACTGAATGAATGGTTGAGTGTTGGCCTTTTCTTCTCATAAAAATCAGACCAAGATCTTTTCTCAAGGTGGAGTGTGAGAGTGAAAGAGTGAGGTGGCCCTTTTGCTTTGTCTTTCTAGAACCTTCTAGGACCTTCTTGTACAGATCTGGCCAGCCAAGTGGGGGTACAAAACTTAGCCATGAAGCAATCCTATGGTGACCAAATTCGTGGGCCTTAAAGGGCCTAAACCGAATGGGCCTAAAATTTGGGGTTTAAAGAGGGTTTGGGTTGCTATCAAGCCCAAATCCAATATCACTTGGTCCAATCAATTTTTCAAGGTTAACAAGGTTGGATAATGATGTTCTAACACAAATTTGAAGGATTAATAGTATGTGGAAGTGATTTAATCAAGTGATTAAACACAATACTAGAAATCGGATTAGAAAGGGTTTAGAGGCCAACTTTAGGGTTTTGGGGAAACCGTTTAGGGTTTCGATTTCAACAAAGCTTTTGGGCTTTCAATTGGATTCCCACCATTTAGGGTTTCACTAGGATTGAAAACCTCTTTGGTCTGGCACAATTTGGTGGAGCAGATGAAACAAGGTTTTGCTTAAGTGGCATAATCTCACACCTTGATTCCTTCAAATCCAACAAACATTCCTCATGGTGCCAAGTGTCTAATATTATTCACTAAGTGTGGCTAAGATCTTGCCAAGTGTCTAAATAAAACTTCTCTAATCCAATTTGGACATTCCACACTGTGATTTCGAAACACTGCAATTGGTGCGCTTACCGAGGTTACTATTCACTTCGAAAAAGTGAATCATAAACTTAACACTAAAAATTCCTAAATATTCATATTAACCTACAGTGAAAATATTATACCGAAATTCAACCTCGAAGTGCCCCTAAAAATAATTTCACAATTCTCAACAGACGTTTCGTCCGGAATTATGAAAATAGGCTATTGTGCCATAAAATCCTAAATAATCCACCGAGTCTAATGGCGTAGACCATAATGCATTCTGACACTTCTAACCACCTCAAATAAATAAAACTCATATTTCTAGCAGCATAGTGAGTGATAACACTGACTATGTTGACAGACTAAAACCTATGCAATAGGTCGATTCGTAAAAACTTATGGGGTTTTCACGAGAGTCCTAAAGTCAAAAGAAATTCCGCCAATGAATTTCTAGCGGGCTGTTACATCCTCCCCTCCTAAAAAAAAGATTTCGTCCTCGAAATCGACGTATGTACAAACATAAAATACGATCAGAAGGAAAAGTTGCTTACCAACGTATTGCCCATCACTGGATGCCTCAACACGCCCAAGGAGCAGGGCTCGTTCTTCTTTAGGTATCGCCTTCTTCTCGTAGTCAACACTATTCTAATCTATAACCATCACATGGTTATTCAAAATAACTATCACTATAACATTAGGGTATAACAATCCCAAATGTTACTGCCTAAACTTAATGACTTCTAGGCTGACCTTTTAGGATACTAAATCCTTGCTTAAAAGAAATCACTATTCAAAGAATTATCCACAACGTGTATATATATCTTCCATTCTTAACTCTCTTTCTCTCAAATCATATCAATTTGTACTGGAGTTCTTCCACAAGGTAGGTCAAGTCGTACCAGCATACTCTCTAAATCTAAAACTTCAAGTATTCATGCAGTTCATTTTGGAAGAATTTAATCCGTACACAACTGAAATCACATTCTCTATTTCCTCAAGGAATTCCATCTGTCTTGGACTAGCTTACTTCTTCATAATCAAAATGAAATGTTCCTCCTCCTAGATGGTACCTCGATAAACGATCAGCTATTAACCTTAACTCAAGACTTTCTCTCTTATGATTGACATAGTTCTTCTATCCATCATGAGCTGCCTCTTATTCTGACTCTAATCCAAAGAATTTGATCATACTGTTCACGTAAATCCTTAAGACAAGATTTTACTCCCCATATAAATATCTCCAATATAAGGGCAGTCTAGGTTTCCACAAACACGATGTTTCGCCAAAAACCATTTATTCGCGATTGGATAAAACTATTATCATAAGTGAATCCTACTAAAGCCAAAGCTTATCTCACACATTGTACTCTTCCGAACACAATTTTCATTGTAACCTTCGAATCACAACAAACTCCAAATACTTGGGATACTAATTCATCAACCTTGAATATACTTTCTCGTACTACTAAAAGGTATTCCATATCTGCACTGGTATGAATGGAAATACTCTTAATAAGAAATGTTACTCTTATCACCTAGTAACAATTCAGAGTACGAACTAAACTCTCGTGCAATACCACAATCACTAAAAATAGGGCCTCGCTTGAATCAAACTGTGTACAAGTTATAAACCTCAATGATTTAACTTACCCAAAGTATCAATAATGCAATAGTACCATCAATTGCAATCTAATCAACCTTAAATAAGCTTAACAATACAGAGGTCTTAGAAAAATACCAGTAACGGCGCCAACTCCTTTAGTTCCTGGGGCGTCAGCATCTGCGTCTCTAGAAGTACCTGCATACACTTAAGCTAGTACTGGAGGTCGTGGCTTTGGTTTGGAATCTCCAATGGGAACAGTTCCATTTCTCTGGCCTCTTTTAGGACAATTTCTGATCAAGTGCTCAAGTTGGCCACATCTGAAACAGAGTCCTTGGGTAAGTTTGCACTTGCCTCCATGATTCTTTCCGGACATCCCACATATTGGGTACGTGGTCAGTATTGAGCTACCAGTCTCGATGCCTTCTCCCTTATCTGGTCCAGTAGACATCTTCTTCATTTCTAGATTTTCTTCAGTAGCATACAATGAAATTCTCTTTCATTCGGTATTGATCTGGATGGCTAGACCTCTTTGCTCAGTCTCTGCTATCGTGGCCACGTTTACTAACTCTTGGTAATTCTTTATTCTTAGGCAAGCTACTTGGCTACGGATCCATGGCTAAAGTCCAGCTTGAAACTTTCTTGCCTGCATCCTTTGAGTAGAAATCAAGTGTGGTGCAAACCTTCCTAACACCATAAACTTAGCGACGTACTATTCTACGGTCCAACTGCCTTGAGTTAAAGTCGCGAACTCCTGCGCCTTTAGCTGTTTGATAGAATCTGGGTAGAATCCGTTGTCAACTCTTCCTTAAATCTCTTCCAAGATAATGCATCCAAACTTCCTAGTTCCCTAACTAGAACCTGCCTTTGTGTATCCCACCATATTCCAACTTCTCATTAGAATAGGTATACAACATATAGAACCTTCTGGTCCTCAGTACATCCACAGATCTCGTAAGTCCTTCCGAGATCCATAATCCATTTCTCAGCTTTTAGTGGCTCTTCATCACCAGAAAAAGTTTGGATAACGATGGATCAAGAACTTCTCACACAGACAATCCCTGACTTCGGGTCTGGGTACATGTGCTTGCTGATGTTGCTGTTGTCTAAGCATGTCAGTCAGCAAACGTACGGTTTCAACTAATCCTCCATCCATTGGGAAATTCTGATTATCCTAATTTGTGACTCCCTCAGGGTTTTGAGGTATCCTACCTCGAGTCATGTCACTTCCTAAATCACACGAGTACACATGTTACAATCACATACTATCTCTTATACTTCAAGAAATTCAAGCCTAATGAAGACTAAAATTCCAAGCCTAATATTTGGTGCATTTCCTAAGGACATGTGGATTTAAACCCAGAGACGTATTGCTCTGATACCACCCTGTGACGCCCCCAAATTCCGCTTGGGATCGGACGGACGTTTGAAGCGTCGAGACATGCAACACAAGGTTACCTGCCCCCGTTCATGACATATAAGATGCAATATTCCTAACATGCATCTAGCATTATGCAATATTCGCAGCGGATAATTTTTTTTCTTCAGCAATACTATGCACCAAACTGAAATATCCCAAATACTTAAAACATTCTTCATACATAATGACATACTCAAAAACTGATATCACAACACTAGTCCGAAAAGGTTGTGATCAAAAGAGTGATGGAGATTGAACTCCACAAATACAAGTAGTAATCTGAGGTAACTACTGTACGAACACCTACATCGCATCGTCGCTTAGGTGACCGTTTCCAGTTGGTCGATTCCCGATTCTCCTTCAGATCCTGTAAAAGATCTACCATTCGGGGGAATGGTAGTTGGGACTACCACAGTGAGATTTGATTACAAATCTCAGCAAGTTAACAGGAAACTTCCACACAGGTTAATGATGCATGCATGGCAGTAAAAGCATGAATGCATAATCAAATCATAAGTAATCATAGCATAACTTGACATACAACATAACATAACTGGCATAACTTAAACTGAAACTGAAGCTTAGCATGAACGTGACTTGAAACATAACATGAATGTGAGCTTGGAACATAACATGGACTTGAAACATAGCATGAACGTGAACATGCATAATTTGAACTTGAACTTGAGCATGACATAACATAAATGTGAACTTGGAACATAACGTAAACGTGAACATAACATAACATGAACTTGGAACATAACGTAAACGTGAACATAACATAACATGAACTTGAAACATATTCTTGTCTCATGGGATTACCATGATTGCGTGAACGTAAACTTGAACGTAACATAACGTGAAACATGACTTGAACTTGGAATCTTATTCAATAGTCTTAATCATTAACATGACCATATGGGTGCTACACAGGTCCCCTTGAGCCGTGTGTCCCTGCCGATTACCGCATCACATCACAGGTTTCTATACCAGCTGTGAGTGCGTTAATACGTACTCCACAGTTGTTGTGGCCCCACGTATTCTACGTGTCACAATTGCTGTGTCTCACGTAGTGTATGCTCCACAGTTGTTGTGGCCACATGACTTATCTGTTTGTGCCACACTTGCTGTGGACACACGTAACATCATGTGTGGCACCATCGGCATTAGTGCCTGGCGCGCTCCGGTGACCAACTAATTAGGCCCCATTCGCAACCTGTTGACTGTACTTCGTCAACCCAGGGAATTTCACACCTATTTAGACACTCTAGCGTGAACAAAGGAGTTTCACTAGGATATTACCCCATCTTAGCACTTAGGGTCGTGATTGACATGAATAACTTAACTGGCATAAATGACATTTCGTAACGTGACGTAACATGAACGTGACATAAAAGACAGAAGTCCTGACATAACATAATGTGACATGAACGTAAAATGACAGACATGACATACTTGGAGACATAAATGTAATAGAGGACATTTCATAACATGACATACATGTAACATGCAACATTTCGTAACATGATATACCACATAATAGACAACACTTCTTAACATGACGTAATATGTGACAGTGAATATTACGTGGCATGAAATACATGTAACAGATGGCATACTTAACTTAACACGACATACTTGCAATGTATAGCAATACGTGATAGAATATCTTGTGTAACAGATGAATAAATCATGACAGAATAAATTCTATGTAACAGATAAATATGTAATGAATTGACATGGCACATATGATAACATGGATACATACACTTTAGTTCCCTTACTTATCACTCACACATTAAACTGATAGTAAGTTAAAATCTAACTTACCTCGATCTTCGCACTTCGAGACAAAACTCAAGTGCGATCACGGGAAACTGAAAGTAGTGATTTCTAAAAATTAGAACTTAATCACTAACAGTTAGGAATATGGAAAAATATCAACTTAGAGTAAAATTACCATTTTACCCTCTACATGTGGGAAAATGACCATTTTATCCCTAACTTAAGGATTTTGCATTCTAACTCCAAAAATCACCAAAATTTACATACCTTATGTAAATTTTGTCCTAAGCTCAAATATCAATTCAGAAAAATTTAAAACTAAAAACAACCATCAAAACTCTATATAGCCGAAACTTACAAGTCTATTTCCTTTGCTTTTTGTTGTAATTCTTTCAAATCTCAAAACTCATGATTAAACCAAAATTTTTCTTCTACTACACTCATAACATATTCTTAAGAATAATCAGGTTTTGAATCATGAACAAAAGTCATCAAAATCACTAAAACCATACTTGAAACTTTTTGGTTTCTCTTCAAAGTTCAAAACAGAATTTTGTTTCTAACTTGTTTTGATCAACCTCTTGATCCATGACTTATAAAGAAGTGATCTTCAAACCAAAACAGCACATGGTTCAAAAAGGTGTCCTAAAACAGATCCAAGCTTCAAACTCAAGATCACATGGTTAAACATCAACCAAAACATAAATTTAGCCAAGAACATCATCACTTTGGCCTAACCGAATATCTCCTTGCATAAAATTTCATATGTTCGAAACTAACTTCAAATATCGTCAAAATAACATTCTAACATGTATATAAGATGCTTAGGATCCTCCAATAAAAATATCAAAGCCATTGGAATAAGATTAAACCATAAAAGATTTAAACTTTCTCCAAACAGAAACTGTTTTTCCTCTTCCAGTTTCTAAGTTTCTAGACCTAAGAAAATATTTCACCAAAACTTTTAATCATGCAACAAATCCTCAACCAATAATCATATACACATGTTAACAGTACCCCATAAAAATTTCGGACCAAGATCTATTCATTAGCTTGGTCAAAAACTCCAAAATATAACACACTCTCCAGTTTATCGCCCAGAATGACCTTTCCGGGGTCTAAACAACTTTTGACCAATCAAATGATCTCCAAATGGAACGAATAAGTTATCCACGTAAACTAGACTCCAAAAGAAAGAACTTTAATGAAGGAAACGTTGCGAGGAAACACTTACAAAAGCTTCGAAACAGGCATTCAAAAGAGGTACGAAAAACTGTCCGAGAGTGTCTTTTGTGTTCTATGAAGGAAAAGTGTAAAGGAGAGTTGCTTTTTCGTGGGAAGTGGACTGAAGAGCTTCTTACACAAGCTATGGGAAGTGATAGGACTGAATGAATGGTTGAGTGTTGGCCTTTTCTTCTCATAAAAATCAGACCAAGATCTTTTCTCAAGGTGGAGTGTGAGAGTGAAAGAGTGAGGTGGCCCTTTAGCTTTGTCTTTCAAGAACCTTCTAGGCCCTTCTTGTAAAGATCTGGCCAGCCAAGTGGGGGTACAAAACTTAGCCATGAAACAATCCTATGGTGACCAAATTCGTGGGCCTTAATGGGTTTAAACTGAATGGGCCTAAATTTTGGGGTTTAAAGAGGGTTTGGGTTGCTATCAAGCCCAAATCCAATATCACTTGGTCCAATCAATTTTTCAAGGTTAACAAGGTTGGATAATGATGTTCTAACACAAATTTGAAGGATTAATAGCATGTGGAAGTGATTTAATCAAGTGATTAAACACAATACTAGAAATCGGATTAGAAAGGGTTTAGAGGCCAACTTTAGGGTTTTGGGGAAACCGTTTAGGGTTTCGATTTTAACAAAGCTTTTGGGCTTTCAATTGGATTCCCACCATTTAGGGTTTCATTAGGATTGAAAACCTCTTTGGTCTGGCACAATTTGGTGGAGCAGATGAAACAAGGTTTTGCTTAAGTGGCATAATCTCACACCTTGATTCCTTCAAATCCAACAAACATTCCTCATGGTGCCAAGTGTCTAATATTATTCACTAAGTGTGGCTAAGATCTTGCCAAGTATCCAAATAAAACTT